>NC_089804.1:52194995-52315626 GCF_029633855.1 Hoplias malabaricus
ACACAATCGCTCATGGAAACTGACTGGTCATGTATTGTTGACTTCGCCTCTTTCGCTCTCACAGTTGGAGAGAAGAAATTCCTGGCAGCTCCCCCATGGTGATTTCTCGAAAGCATGTGTTTCAGTTCAACGAGGCCTACATCAGCCTTCGGCCTCAATAGCAGCCGTGAAGGCTCAGCCATCAGAGCAGCGTGAAGAGAGCCAGGATGGAGGGATGAATGGATGGAGAGAGAGCGAAGGACGAGATCAGGGTTGGGGGGGAAGGCTGTAGAAAAACACCGGCGATTGTGGGAAAAAAATCAGATTCTGGTTTTTGCCAGAAAAGTCACAGTTGTGAAAACAAAGGCATGGTGCAGTTAAATTACTCATTTCATTCATTTCATTATGAATTACTTCAATCATTGTTTGAGATGGTAGTAGATGAAAATACGAAAATGTCAAAACTGTCAATGCAGAATGTAGAAGGAATGTAACTGTCAATGCCCCAGGAAACATGTATCACCATTATATTTGTAAGATCTTTTGAACCAATGGGGGGTCATCTGCATTGTGGGTGAACGGACCAATTGAAATGCTCCAAAATATATTAGAAAAAGCCTCAAAATTCACAACCACTAGCAGCAAATCATGTGAACTACAACAACACCAGATCTATCTCGAGCTGCCCCCCAGTCGGATCCATGAACACAACACACTGCTCTTGCATCTACGGTGGCCAGTTGTGTTCAGTTTGAGTTTGCTCTCGCCACAACTCAAGCAATCCATAAACAAGTTCCCAAAACCGTTCAACAATAACATGGAATTTCTGGGAATGAGAAACTATACTATGTGTGTGTGTGTGTGTGTTTGTGTGTTGTTTTTGTTGTTGTTGGAGGGGGCTATAGGCCCCTGAAGGTCATGCTAACATGCGGTTGATTATGAGATCAAAAGATTGGGGGGCTACTTGTTCTGAGAAGAAAGAAGGACGCAGCTGGCGGCGGGGCTTTTTTATGCTCAACTCACTCACTCTCTGACTGAAACCTAATCTTAAAGCCCAGCTTTACTGTTTGATAAAAATGTCTATAATTCCTCTGCCTTCTACAGGGGGTGATATATCTGCCCCATTTTCTCCTGGTCTCATTTCCTTTATGTGTTTTCTGTCTACTCTGGTTCTGTATATGAACCTTCTGTCACTTCTATCCATTTCTGTCTGCTTTTATAAGAGGAAGTGCATGTGGAGATGTCTGTGAGACACACACACACACACACACACACTCCAAATGAGCCTGGTGTGTGACTCAGAGTGGAGTGGTGTGTTTGATGTGGAGAGATAGAGGAGCTGGGTGGGCTCTGAAGGAGTCTGAAGGGGATTTAGTTCACTTTAGGTTGGCTTTGGCTCCCAGCTGTTACCAAGCAAGGCTCCAGTTTGGGGACGTGGCATGGGCCCTAATGTCTATACACACTTTTTACAAACCTTTACACAACAGTACAGAGCCACATACGTGTGTGTATACACACCTATGCAAAAGTTTAATTTCAGAGTCAGTAGAATTTCATACACAAGTTTTACTTAAACCCACTAATATCTTATTAGAGATTAATGATGCACAATGACATCGAACATCCGATGTCACTCCAATATCCAATATCCGCAGATAATTGCTTTTTTAAAGATCATCTGCATCGAGCATCGATTTTGTCTATATTTCAAACTGTTCATTGCTGATGCAGTTATAATATGATGGAAGAAATCTGAGCAACAAAGTCTGTGTGAGAAAAATAGACTGATGAATGTGTTGAATACAATTGTTTGTTCTTCTCCTCACTGTCAGATGTAGAAGACACTGAAGCAGAGGCAGCACTGAAGCGCTCTTATTTCTGTATTCTATACTGTTGAACATTTAATCTGCTGTAGGTCTGATAAAGATATTTATTTGTGTTTAATACTTTGCTTTAAATTTAATTTTCATTTATTTATTTATTTTTAAAATTGAGTTAATTTGTAAATGTAACAACAGACAGTTGACAGTTTAAAGCCGTCTGTGTAAGAAGCAGTTACGTGGCTAACAGATTTCTCAGAAGAAACCTTTTATTTTACTGTTTGCATACAGTTTAATAATACAATGCTATGCAAAAACATGTTATGTTTGTTTATAATATTAATCTGGGTTATATTATCTTTCTGTATTTTGAAAATGGTTTATAGGCATCAGCAGATGTGTACATTTATAAAATCAGATATCAGCATTGGCCAGGAATTCCCATATTGGTGTATCCACAGGGGTGCTAGTAAAACTATTCTTATCATAGAGGTGTGTGTCCTTGTGTAAATTGGTCAGGATGCTCACGGCTAAAAACATTTATATGTGAATAACTTTATTGCAAAAGCCAATATTTTCTAAGTGCCTTTAGGTGTGTTAATGTGGATAACTGGGCTATCTCCCTCTCTCTATGGCACTCTGTTCACTCTATCCCCTAAAGAGGAGTCTCTGTGTGTGTGTGTGTGTTATGGAGATTTAAAAAAATAAAAAAGCTTCAGACTGAGAGGCTCGCTGGCAACTCATTTCTCTAATGGCGCTGGAGAGTGAGGACAGATTACACGGATGCATTTTCCTAATGCAAGTGCAGCACTGTGCAGTGGATTTGATAATTAACAGCTAAAAGTAAAACGCAGGCATATTAAGCCTGGACTCACCCTGTCCAGAGCCATCAGTTTAATGCTGGTCTTAACCCTCTCTCCCTCAAAACATCTCCTTCTCTCTCTCTCTCTCTCTCTCTAATCCTCTCACACTCACTTCCTCACTCTACACCTCTCTCTCTCTCTCTCTCTCTCTCTCTCTCTCTCTCTCTCTCTCTCTCTCTCTCTCTCTCTCTCTAATCACTCTGCCAAGGCATTGTTCCTGTTCCCAGCTTTATGCTTTCTGAACAAAGAATCTCAGCGATAACAAGCACCCGCATTTACCGAGCAGTTTGTAAGTATTTGGACATAGAAAAGTGGGCCATTTTTTTGTGTTTTCAGAGCAATCCAGAGACAAGGACTCAAAAGGAAACTGTCAACTTTAAATAAAGGGTTTATTGGAGCACAGAAGGGTTAACATCTCAAACAGTAAATTTAATTCAAGATTTATCAGGATTTTTCTAGGTGGAAAATAGTTTACTCAGGTAGAGTAAGTAAAGGAGTATTTGCCATTGGTGAGGCCTTCAGGAGCTGAACAGTAAGCTGTTAACATTAGATTAATTAGAACTTGGACACGATGGAATGAATCAGCTAAATAATGTGTTTAGAGACTGAAACATATGGGACTTTTGGTTATTTAACTGATTTTTGATCAGTCAATGCTAGAGTAGGTAATCTGGAGTTGTGTGAGTTCTCAGGGGACCAGTAAAGTTTTGGGCTAACATGAAATGTATAAAATCATATATAAAAACACAAGAATGTACAGCCAAGCTGTATGTGTTACAATCAGGTCTACATTTGTAGTAATTTAGGGGTTAAATCAGTGCCCCGCCTCTTTCAGTAAAGCCCCTGTTTGCTGATTGTAATTGGTCAGTTAATGAGCCTTGCAGAGTGGGTGAAGATTAGCCTCTTCATTTTCAGTGCAGCTGTATGAATCCAGAGCCTGATTATACAACAGGTGGTGTTCTAAACAGTGTATTTTTCACTATTTTTAAACTTGTTTTCATATGGAAATCACAATGTGGCCAAAACGGGACAAAACAGAATGGCACTGAGAAAGCAGTAAACAAAAAACACTTGAGAAAATACATGAGAAAGTTGTTCCCCGATGCTCTGAAATGGCTGATATCTGAGCAGTTGGGGGCAATGCTGACAGGAACTTAGGAGCTAGCATTAGTTTGTAGCCTTAACGCTAACTGGTATCTTCTCATTACATACATTTCAAATACACACCCCGTTTCCAGAAAAGTTGGGACAATTTGTAAAATGCAGAAACAACAAGAATGTCTGTATATACATTTAAATATTTGTTATTAAAATTGTCTCTTAAGAAGAAACAGTTTGATTATTCGCAATTAATTTCAGAAAAATGTGTGATAAATTAATTTATTTAATCAAAATTTATTACAGATTTGGCATTTCAAATGCCTTCAAAAAGTAAATCTGTTAGCATTCCCAGCTAGCAGGTAACGTTCTTACAACTTTGGCTGACGTTACCCAAAAGTTATCATAGCTTTTTAAAGGTTTTAAAACATTTTAGTCTAATGTTTAAAGAATGTTTTATTTCAAACAACAAACAGCATTAAAATGTTCAATGAACATTGGAATAAAACATTTTCTTGAAACTTTATTAGAACTTTTGGGTAATGTTAGCTAAAGTTAGCTAGCTGGGTTAGCATAATTAGTTTAGCCATAGACTCTTAAACAGAACTACATGTAATTACAGATAATCACAGGAGTGGTCTGAAAATCCCCACCAATATGACCCTAGGTTAAGCCCAAGAACCACTACTCCAGGGCAGAAAGGAGAGGTCAGGTACATGAAAAGTAACTGTACTTTTATCGAAAAACAAAATGCGGAATGTAGGAGAAATCAAGTAACTCTTTATGATGATGATCCCTAGAAGAGACGACCAACGACAGTCTTCTAGAGTATAGTTCTAAAACCCCGATCTAACACACCTGATCCACTCAGCCAAGGCTTTCAGGAGCCTGTGTATATGACTGTCAGGTGTGCTGGAACTGAACTCTATGGGCTGGTAGATCTCCAGGCCTAGATATGACCCCAGTCATCTACTCATCTTTAAAACACGGTAGTTGGGAATGCAGGGCTTACTCTGTTTTGCATGGTTTTATGGATGGTGTGGCTGCCAGTGACAGCAGGGAAAAAAAATTGGGACCATCTTAAACTGCACTGAAAAGGCTTGGCAATGATCTGCCCACAGTAATTTAATAATTCTTGTGTTGTAATATGCAAAAATTTCTAACTGCTCATATCAAACCAAATATGTCCCAATGTACAGGATGTTCATTTACTAGGCATCTCCTCCAAGTCGTTCCTCAGAAGTGGACTGTTAAAGTATTTGTCCTCAGTTGTCGAGTATTGATCTTCCTAGCTGAATGCTGAGGCAGGCACTCTGTGGGACAGCGTGTTGTTCATAATGGGTCAGCATTGTTTAGAGAGCATTCTAGCCTCATGGGACCTGAAAGCCTTTAGTTAGCTTTGGCAATGCTACAGTCACTGCATTTGAGGGGAAGAGAGCCAGGTCATCGCTGGCTTTTCACCCACTGCCCAAAGCTCCTGCAGCAATGTGCCACTCTGAGAAGCATACAAACACACACACACACACACACACAAACACTTCTAGGAACTGTGTTTAAGCTAAAGTCGGTATTGGATTAAAAAAGTAAGCGCAATGGCCACATTAACAAATGATATAGTCTTCAGCACACACACAGATTAATGCCCCACTGTGTGTAACCTGTGTAATGGTTTCCAGTTCTGTGAAGCATGGACTAACACACAAACACTCACAGCAGGTGCTTGAGCAGCTTTGCCGACAGCATTCGCATTATCTAGAAGACTAGAGGAGCTGGAGCACGGCCAGGACCCAGAATACACTTAACTCCTTCAACTGCAGCCTTGTTATGCACAGGAACTACTGTAAAGGGTTTTGCTTACACAAATATAAACTCCTATAGATTTATAGCAGAAATCTAGATATTGGAACGATGAAGTCGGATTATACGCTCTGGATCACATACACCACTCCAACACCTCCTGTTCCAGTGCTCCACGGCCCAGTGCTGGGAGGCTTTATATACTCTGCCAGACGGAGCTGAGCTGTTCCAGAGCTGAGCGTCACGTTCTATTGGTCAGTGCTTTGCTATGGACTTAATACAAATGGTGCATAGTAGAATGCCTCTGTCAGTTGTGGCTGATTTTTAATATTTTTACTCCTGAAATGTTTTGCCTCCTACAGTTCAAGGAGTGGAGGAGAGAAGGGTAACAGGGATGGTTGTTCCCTACCCTCCTCTAAAAGTTACATAGTACGGCTTCTGCAGTGCTGAGACTGGAGTATGAATGACATAAGCTCTGTTCTCCCTATTACAGCTTAATTTAATTATCACAAGGATCATAAAGCTTTCATTCCTTTAAAGTGGCAGGAATCATTTTGACGAGGTGTTCACAGAATGTTTGACTTGGCCAAATTTAAAGGAACACTAGGTAGGATTTGGTCATTTTGCTCCTGGGCTCATCCTACAGTTACAGAATGTAGTTCACCTTTACAGCACTACCCTGAAATCAAGGCAGCGGTGGTTCCATAGTTACATAGTGCAGTTTCTAAAGGTGCAGAGCTTGGAGTAACAAAAACACAGGTTCTATTTGCCCTATTAGAGGTCAGTGAAGCATCACAATGATTTTGAAGCTGTAAATTTAAAGTAAAAATACAGCCTAGTGTTACTTTAACAGTGGCTATTTTAGCCAAGTTCTAGCGTCTTTAATACAAATGAATTAGATTTAGAATCACTTCATTGGCCACTGTGCTTGCACACAGAGGAGTTTGTTTTCTGCATTTAACCCAATCCGTGCAGTGAAACACACATTTACACACACTAGTGAACCTGGAGTCGGTGGACAGCCCTACCCACGCCGCCCAGGGAGTAGTTGGAGGTTAGGTGCCTTGCTCAAGGGCACATCAGTCACTCAGTTCCCTAATCACCAGGCCATTGCTGCCCCATGATAATGGATTCCATTTATAAAATACCTCAATAACCCACAACATTAATAAGAGCAACTGTAGACTAACTTTGCTACCCAAAACCCCAATCTCTCTCTCTCTCTCTCTCTCTCTCTCTCTCTCTCTCTCAGCAGTATTTTGTCTGCTCTCAGCCCTAGCCTGAGATTACATTTCACCTACTCAGAGGAAATAGAGCTGTCTGAGGCTCAGACAGGTCTGGCACCTGGAGGACTCTCCCTGTGTTGGAGGACAAGCTCTCTGACCAGGTCACTGTTGTTGTCATGCTATGAATGGACTGGACTCACATGACCGCCCCCTCCCACTCCTTCCCTCACTGAGCACTGAGCATGGAGTATGTATGGATCCACGTTTAGAGGCTCAGCTCGTGACTAAACTCGTTTTCCATGTTTATTTTTGCCCAAGTGCTCCACTGCGCTCTTAATGTGCCTTGATGTTTATGCTCTCAGCCAAATATGGCTATTTGATCCTTTGTTTTTTTTGTTTTCTGTTGCTTTTTTTTTGGTACTACTTGAGTTAATGAGCACTGACGGTCGGCTGTTCCCATTTTCTGCCTCTCCTCCCTTCGAGGTTACTCTTGTTTTCTCTGTATCTCGGCCAGCGTGTGCTCTCCGCCCCACAACACCATCCCCCCTACCCCTTCACCAACTCCAAGATGCTGAGATGAGCAATACACCATGTGGTCACCAAGCCCAGAGGCTGAAAAGCAGCTGTGTCCAGTCTCTCCGGTGCCTCTTTACGGGAAACCTGGAAACGTCCAGTTCCGGGGCTCACCTAATGCAGCGGAACTAACGTAACCTTCTCCAGTTAGCAGCTTCTTTGTGTTTACTTTCCAGCCATGTGCACAGTAAGGTGTAAAGGCAGAGGGACAGCAGGGAAAGAGATTGAAGGAGTCATGGAAGGAAGGATGGAGAAAGGAGAGAGTGGTGACAATATTGTCTGGATGTCTAATATAAGCTGGGTGCCCATATCTGCAGCAAGAGCAGGAAGTGTAAATCTGACAGACGGACAGGGCTCTGACCACAGTCTCATTGAGGGAAAAAAAAGCAAAGCATTTCTAAATTAATAACATATATCACTTCTACAATGTTACTGCCCAAAAAATAGTCAACTGAATTGGCATAGATTTGAATATATAGAAATAATTAGATATTAATAAAGCTGCAGTTTGTTTTTCCCTACCATGGCTGTAATACGGTGGCCCACTGAGTCATATCTCAACATTTATGAAGCAGCCAAAAGCTGGGAACCAAACAGCATTAGGAGAATGTAACAAACTCAAATGTGAGAACAGTCACTGTAGTTTAAGAGAGAGTCTAGGGTTTCTATCCCAGTGAAAAGGTGATTTACTTTATTGTTACAGGTGATATTTTACATGTTTCTCATCAATATTAGTAACTTAAAATGAGGATTAATCTCTTCTCAAAGCAAAAGGATGGTGTGTCTGTTCTTGTGTTTGTAGTCCGCTTCCCGAGTTTGTGTTTCTGTTCCCTCGTTCGTATTTGCATTGCATTCTCTCTTAATTCTGTTGTTCTCAGCTTTTGTTTGCTTCAAACATGTCGGGACGTGGCTCAGTGGTACACCGTACTGTCAGGAAGAGGTGGGTATACTTTCCATCGCAGGGATTACACCTCTAAATATTCACTGCTCATTGCTCAGTAGGTCAACATTCTGTCACACCAAGTGTCTTAATCTGAACTGCAAAATAAAATAAAATAAATAAATAAAAACACAAATTGTATGTAAAATTTGACTAATGTTGAAGCACAGTATTGTTTCCACAGCTCGAAGGGTTTCTGAATCTTGGGCTTGATTCTCCCCTCAAATCACTTTCTATAATTTGGTGTGTCCCAATGTCTTTGTTTGTTTCAAGCTTGACTATGATTTTTGGTTGTAGTTCCAGACTCACCCTGACCTGGACGAAGCAGTGACAGAAGATGATTGAATGAAGGAATACATTAATGAATCCAACCCCCTTCAACTGTTGTACTGGCCACTGGGGAGGGGGATATATTTAGGGGGTATAATTAGGCACATTTACATGTGATAACATGGGTTGACAACATGGGACACTACTGTTTTGCTGGTACTTTGTTATCCTTTTCCAACTTGTTAAAAAAGAATATCGAGATATGTCTAACTTTAAATACTGAAATATTATATTTTGGCCATGAACTCTCCTAATACAACCAGTCCTTCATTATAGCAAAACCGAGACGGCATAACTGGTAGACCACATCCCCTTCCAATGTGCTGATCATAAGGTTACATTCAATATCGACGTGTACTGGCCCAGAGTAAAGCCATATGAAGCCATTCTGCTGACTGGCTGCTTAATACCCGTCTGTTAAGAGTTCCAGACGTCTTCAGAAGTGCTAAATCCAGCTGTGCGGTTGTTACATAAGCCCAGTGCCGAGCTCAGGCTCGCTGTCTGATACTCTCGGAACAGTGTGAATGATTAGGGGCTGGTGGAGGAAAGCCACAGGCAATAAAAGCAGAACCGCAAACATACAGAGGCGTCCAGCCACCCCTCCTCCTCCACATTGTCCTTCCAGCCATCCCCCCAGCCATCCCCCAGGACACACTCATCTCCTGGACTGAAGCAGGGAAGAGCAGGATTTGCCACTGCATAAGAGACAGCTCACAAATACAAAGGCGGAGCTCAGAGCCACGCAAGGACACAAGAGATAGCAAAAAGACAAATGCAGATTTAAGCACACAAACACTCTGATGAGACGCTTACATAAAGCATGAAATGCATATTTAGGAAAAGTGTTTGCATGTTCAGACACTGTAAGACAGGGGGACAGAGTGTGTTTGATGTGCTTCTAATAGGATTTATCAATGCAATTATCAATTATTTGTGCAAGCCCTGGCAATGCCTCAGCCATTAGAACCCAGGAGTCCAGAGCCCCTTTCCCACACATGCACTTTAACCCAGAAATTTCCAGAGTTTACCCAGCGGAGCTGTATGTGTGAACAACCGTTACATTTGTCCCGGACATTACAAGGACTTTTTCCTGCTAGCGCCCTAGTTCAAAGACCAGATACAATAAGAGTGAGGGCATTTGAATAGAGCAGGGAATGTTCTGAATAATCACGTGCTGCATAGGCACTGCCCCATGCCTAAAGCATGCAGAACATTTACAGCCATGAGCACATCTCCTGAGGTGACAGATCTGGGCAGTTGCCATTTCCCTCATGCATGTTGTACTAGCCAGCAGCACATATAGCACTGTGCAAAAGTCAGAGACCATCCAGTCCAACAAGCTTCAGTAAATACATTTATGGCCCACAGATAATGGACGTTTTCTCATCCAAATTTTTTTTTTCTTCTGAAATGAAGTGCATTAATAGGGCTATATAAGCATTAGTAAGGTCAGGTCCTGTTGTTACTGTTATGTTATTGTTATGATTATTTCTGGAGCACAAACCCCAATCCAATTAAAAGAAAATGTATTGATGGAGTGTCATCACACCAGAAAACACCATTCCACTGCTTCACAGCTTAAAAAGAGGGGGATTTGTGCCCCTCTAGTAGGTGTGTTTAATATGGGAGACCTATTTGAGCCCCTGATTATCTAATCATACTGGGAGATTATAAGCTATGAGAAACCTAAAGTATATATATATTAATAAAACAAAAACAACGCTTAGTCTGAAAAATAGTTTGAGAAACGTTGTCCAAACCTGACCTGAAAAGCTGAGTCCTATCAGGACTGGACACACATGTGAAGCTCTAGTGCACTCTGCTCTGAAGATTATAGATGTTGCTGTGTGAGGAGGTCAGTATGTGCATGGTCAGCGCTTCTCACATGTCACACTTCACCCGTCACTTCGTAATCTGATGAAATGCCTGGATCTGGGGCAGTCAGAGTATTTAGGTCGATGGCAGTAAGTGACATTCCCAGATAGTGAAAAGGAAGATGAAAATGGATAGTGGATGGGGCTTACAGTCCCACTACCCTGGCTTTCTGACTCAGGAGTAAGAACCATGTGCCAGAGCTTTAATCAGGCCTGACATTTTGATCCAAATGAGAATATACCCTGAGAACATTCTGCCTGAGTCCAACAGAACTGCAGCAACAGGCTTAGAGCCTCAAACAGATGCTAGCCCCACAGAATTACGTCTGAACCCATCTGACCAAACTCAATTGTTGTCCATGGAAAGAACTGGGGCACAGAGCTGTGTTTAGTCCAAAAAACAAAAACAACATGCGAATACACAATAAGTAAACAGAACTTAACTTTACTGCTGGCGTTTTTGTGTTGTTCAAAGCTGGCTCCATTTCTCGGGGGTGCTGTGGTCATGGAAGAGCAACCAGCAAAAAGCGTGTCAAGCAGATCCAGAGCCATGTCAAGTCAAGCTGATCCCATGCAGTGGAAAAGCACCATAAGCTTGAGTGTGTAAATAACCAAGAGAATGTTATGTTTCAAAGTAAACACCATAGTTTGCCTCCGACATGCACTCAGCTCTCATGCAGTGGATGGACAGACTGTGAGAAACCTGGCTTTGAACCCAAATCACACAGACATAAATACTCAGTGCTGCTGGATTTGGAGAAATATTCCATCCCCAAGTCTGTGGATTATATCTGGGGTATTAGTCTATATATGTCTCTGAGTGAGTGTGAGCTGAGTGCTGTGTTCTGGGCTGGAGACAGGCAGAGCTGGTTTTGAGGGGGGAAAAAAGGCCTTGGACATTCCAGCCCAGCAGGTCCAGAAGGCCTGTCAAGTATCTCTGAGTCTCTTTGTGCGCCCTCCATTCCACTGGCACCACCGCAGGAGCCCGAGGCCCCTGGGATTAGTGGCCAAGACACAGTCTCAATTAAGGGAGAGGGGATACGGAGAGGGGATGGAAATTACACTTACTCCAGCCACAGTCTGGATCCTTGCACCCTCACTGCACCCACACACACTCCGTCTACTCTTCCTAATAATGGACTGCAGTGGTTGGCTGCTGAGTGGCAGCTTGTGGAGAGACAAACTGAACCCAGCAACCTCTACATGAGGCAGTGAGAGACAGGGCCTCAGTCTCTGATTAATCTTATTTACCTCCTAATGCTTTGGTCTGGATATGCGGTAAGGAATAGTGATTGTGTCTGAGGCATGGATGAGGTTGCTGGAGATTGACTGGGTTCATTGGCATTTGCATGAGTGGTCAGTAGGGGGCTTCTGTGTGTTTGAGGGTGGATGTGTGTTAAAAATCTTTAGAAAAATCACCAACTTCTCAAAATACATTCGCCAAGAATGGCTTTTTTTTTACTTTAGCACTCGGGCTGTGTAAATAACGTAGCTAGCAAGTCTATTTCTTCGTAGTCCCATTGCCAAGGCAGAGGGTTACCAGAGTGCATCATTACGATCGACACATTACTGCCTGCTTCGAGAAACATTACACCCTTTTCTGAAAGTTAAAACTGTTCCCTGGGGTCTCCTTGAATTGTTTATAAAATACGTTGGTCAAAATACCACAAGGATCAAACACCACAGTAGCGTTCACCCCTGTTCAGAACGAACGGTTTCAGCGCATGTTCCTTTAAAAGAGATAAAGCCGCACACAGCTCACCTCCAAGCAGGCGGGGGCATCAAGTGATGCATATAGAAGCCCTTGTTTAATCGAACTTACCTTGGTTCTCTTTTGCCATTCTCTCATTTCTCAATTTTCATTGTGTCTGTTGGAAATAGTTGACAAACACCTCCATTTCCATGCAACTATGCTATTGAACAAACTCCACCCCGTCTCCACCCTTTTCTTCTCTTACTTCCTAAGCCGCCCTGAACTCCTTCCTAAATAATACATCTGAGTTAGCCTCTCCATTTTGGGTCTTTGCAGGCATGGTCCATACTGGCAAATAGAACTGTACTCTATATATAGCTTATCTTTAACAAGACAAATGTCTTTGTTATTTAACAAGGACAGAAGTAGTTTAGATGGTAACACCTTGTTTCTTTTCATGGACTAGATGCTGCTCCTTCAGCTGGAGAGGCGTTTGAACCGGTGAAATGCGTTTACATGGCTGACCAATGATGGCAAGTGAGAAGGTGGGACCTAAAGAGAAATCAATGCCAAACCGGACCCTAAAAATGGCAAATGCAGACAGAAAAAGCAGAATACTGGATATTTTTAGTGTTCTAGAAATCCCACCCAAGAGAGGACATGTCTGGGAAAAAGAGGACATACGGCCACCCTATTTCCGATAAACCCACAAAGCTTTGTAGATACCTCTTACATATAGTGTATAATATTTAGTTGTGCAGTTTGTATAATCTCAACAGAATATGAGACACATTAGAGCAGCTGCATGTGCATTGTACCATTAATTGTACAATTCTCATTGATGTATACTGGTAATAAACACATAAAGACCTCAGGCATGGGGTTGCGGAGCACAGGAACTGCATTGCTGTTGAATTCCTGGGATGGAGAACCATGGTCTGGGTGTGGGATGTAATGGTATAGACATGCACAGTGCGGCTGAGGCATTAGGTTCCAACATTTCAGACACAGAATATGTTTCGGCTGATGTAACTTTGGGATATGAATTTCATTTTTCACCAACTGTTTTAACGTTAAAGAAGTAGACGTGTATCTGTGTGGTGTATGAGCCTGTGTAACTCTGAGTAAGTAGCTCTCCCTGTGTTTGTGCCAAGGAGGAATTCTGCCCACTACTGTGTGTGGGTGTGCCCACTGCAGCTATTTAATTGCAAAGCTGGTTGTCCAGGCCCAGATGGTGCTGAGGAGACACTCGCAGAAATGATTCCGGAATGGAGAGCCCAAGGCCCAGGAGGCCATGTGGAGCTGTGTGTGTGTGTATGTGTGTTGGTGTGAGTGTGCATGTGAATAATTACAATTATGCTCTGGAGCAGCACTTATATTTATTCAAGAGGAGCCAGGCTGCTTCCCCATTTCCACCCGCTAAACATACGCATCGAAAACCACTCATAACACAAACCGAACGGCGTGGTGAAGTGAACACTCTTAAGGGTACTACAGTATGAGCGTTGACCTGATTATTATGTGTTCAATCCACAGTGGTGCCAAAGATATGGAGTGATTTGGGATTTAACCTCAATGTATCTCTCATGTGTCATGGCGTTTTGATGCCTCCCTTTAAGAGGTACTATGGCCCCCTACTGGACTGGCATGATAATGCCGTTGTTCTTTTTTTCATATTTATCTGGACAAGGAACGAGGAAAACCTCTGCTTTTAGAAATAACAGGATCCATGTGGACGGGACCTAATGGTTAGAGAAGAAGGCTTCGAACAGAAAGGTTGTTGGTTCAATTCCCCTGACCAGCAGGAAAATTGGGGGCAATTGGAGTGAAGGAACAACACTTTTCTCTTCCCTCAATCCACGGCTGAGGTGACCTTAAGGCACAGAATCCACAAGTGCTCTGCAGATGCTGGGGATGGCATCGTCAGGACCATTTCTTTTCAGACTTCTTCAGCTTTGCTTAACACATTTTCTATGGAACAACGTATACAGCCGTTTCCTACATGCATTTGTCCATTTGTAACACAATACAACATTACTCATACTCCAGGTTTCTGAAGCTGATTTCAGCGTTGTTCTTGCCTGATCAGCACATGGTCAGCGCCTGGTCAGGGAATTTTTTTTTCAGCCAAAATCCAGCACTTGCCAGCCAGCTGTGGAGGTCTGCAAGAGCTGCTGCTTTTCATTTGTCTTCTGGAACACTCCAGCCCCAGTGTATATGTGTAGCAATGGGTAAATAGGGGAAAGGCATGCAACGGGTTACAGATGACAGAAGCCTATAACAGGCCTATTGTGTACATGAGGCAATGTGCTTGAGGGACTGAAGGTGGAGCGTATATGAAGCAGTCTGTATATGACGTCCGTGGCCATTGAGCCCTGTTGGACCATCATGCTACCTTGATGGACATAGCCTCATTGGAGCATTTTGGACAAACATCTGTGGTCAGGCGGGTCCATGTTTCACTTTTTTTTTTTTTTTTGGGTGGTGGGGGGGGGGGGTGTCATTCTAGGTGTCAAAGCTGAAAAAGACAATTGAAAGAGTGCAAAATTCTGCAAAATCTGTGATAGCATGGGGATGCATCCGTGCCCACGGCATGTGTGATCTCCAGATATGTGAATGTACCATTGATGTGGAGGGTACTACAAGTATTTTGGAGAGACTTATGCAGCCATCAAGATAATGTCTATTGCCAGGAACTCCATGTCTATTTCAGCAGGACAAAGCCAGGCCTCGTTCTGTTTGTTACAACAGTGTGGTTCAGTGACTCGAATGGCCCTGCCTGCAGTCCAGATCTGTCTCCTATTGAAAATGGAGCATCATGAATGGTAGAGTCAGACAACAGTGGGCACAGAGTGTTGAAGAGCTCAAGTCTGGTGTATAGCAAGAATGGGCAAGGATTTCACTTACAAAACTGCAACAATTAATATCTGATTCCCAAACTATTAAAAAGTACAATTAAAAGAAAAGGCGTGAACATGCCTCTGTCTCAGCCTTTTTTTAGTGTGTTTCCTTTGTCACTGAAAAGTGATTTTACTGGAAACGGGGCAGTGCATATGTAAGATGTATATATGAGTCTGTGTTAACATAAGTCAGTGTGCATATGTGGCAATGTACATATATGAGGTAATGTGTGTATATTTGAGATGTGTGTGTATGTGTATGAGGCAGTGTGTTTATGACATAGCTGAGAATAGGTTGAAGGTGTACTGCATTTATTTGGCTTATTTCTCAAACTCACATTCTTATTCTTTCCCATGTCTCTCAATTTCTTCTAAGTCACATTGCCATAGCAACTAAACCCAAGGGGAGGAGAGCAAGGAACATCCACACAAAAAGATAAGCAGTCAGTGTTACGTGAGACAGATACACACACACACACACACTCACTCACTCTCTCTCTCTCGCAGGTATATAATGATATAGGTTTTGTGGGGTAGCTCTGACACTGATATCAAAGCCTCACCACTGGGACTCACTGCTCATTTTCAGTCTCAACCAAGACTCTCAACCAACTCTCAACCAATATCCATACTTCAGAAAGCATCAGGAAACGCTGTTAACCAGCACAATCAAGTCCCATATACGTGACTTACCACCCTTACCACCTCCCGCTGAACTCATTTTTCATTTTAAAAGAACATTTCCCTCAGGTTTTGCTGTAGTATGTGAACATAGTTTGAGACATAGTTCCCAGACATACCAGTCACTTTCCTGGCTTTACAATCCATATAAGGAAACCAAGCTGCAAAAAGCCCATTCTGAATCCTTCATTTCATGATGTCAAAACAGCCAACACCTTTACACGCACTGTATATCCAAAGTTTACTTCTCATTGTAAATGATTCGTACTACTTTAAGATGCACCCATCACTGATACAAGCCTTCATCTGTGCTCACACAGCTTATATCAAATTATATGGCCAATGTAAAATAAAATATAAAGCTTAAAAGACAACCAGAAAACATTAAAACTTGGATAAGGGCAACAATATATATTCTGTAGTAATACAACACCATTCAATATATTTTAATGAGAGTGAGTGGAGTTTGGGACCCAGAAATCTATATCGTCACTATCCAATTACAAACAGTAACTTTAACGAGAAAGAAACAGCTATTTTGCATTTCTATTGGTCCACAAAAATGAACGGCAGTGATATATAACATGTATTTCTACTTGTAAGGGCGCTTTCACATGACACGCGGCAAAACCGCTTGGTGCTGGCTATGCCATTGTTTTTCTATGGGGAGAGCGGCGCCGTTTCACCCTGCCGCTGCGCTATCGTTAGCGGTGCGCACGGCACGCTTTTGCCGCTGCACTCAAAGTTCAACCAATTCGAACTTTGACCCACTTTCCGCTAACCTCTCTGAAGCGCAGCCAATGAGATGGACTGAAGTGTATGACGTAACACAAGTAGCGCCGCGGTTGACAGAAACTGTAGATAGAAACTCATTCTCGCCGTTTCCCAGTACTCAGAGCTCTATAACACCACTTTAAAAGCATTTCACGACACAATGAGGAAAAACACAGCAGGGCGACTCACCAGGCTCGGATTAGGATAACAATTTCACGTTTATGAGGCCACTACACATATGAATTTAGCCTGTTAGCAGCAAGCTTGCTTAAAAAATCACGAGCTGATGACGTGAACACCATGTCATGTGAAAGCCCCCTAATGGATTATAATATGAATTAACACTCAAATCCAACCTGGCATCATGGTTTAAAAAATAAATAAATAAATAAATAAATGAATAAATATATATAACAAATATATATATGAATATATGAATATGAATTCATATATATGAATATATATATATAACAAAAAAAAAAGCCATTTTGTGTAGAAAGAAGCTCAGAATCTTTTAAGGTGGAACAGCATGTTTGAGTAAGAAATGGACTATAGCTTGTTTAGCTTTGTAACATTTTCAGTATGCGTTTACATTGATGCCATTTGCAGTCTCCCGACTTTGCAGTCAGTTCCACCTTCAGTAATGTAACAGCAAGTCAATATTACACACCTATGGTGCATAGAGCAACACCCTCATCTCTTTTCATACTTTTCAACATTTGGAGGTCTCCACCATCTAAACACCTCTAGGTGCCATTTCACAGCCGTGGCTGAGCGGTCGATGGAGGGGATAGAGCTCCCAAATATTCCTTTTTTTTTCACCTTTGGATGCTGGCCAGTTTGATAACTGATATACAGGGGATATTTCCCCTAAGGTTTGAAGTAAAAGTACACACACGGTTTTCCTCACAACCTGCTGCATGTGTACAGACACCCCTCCTTAGAAAGCAGCCAATCCTGTTTGAGTCATACCCAAACACAGCTGGAAACCAACTCACTCTCCCCTGCGTTCCCTTTTACATCATCCGCAGGTCTGGAAGGTCAAAGTGAGGGGGTCTGCAGGGGTCGGGAGCTGTTTCCACTTCACTATCTCCTGTCTTCATCTTTGTGAAAACGTTTGCCAGTCCTTTCTTTCAGGGAACAGAGACCGTTGGGTTAAAAAACACAGCCCTAAAACACAGGCCAAAGGTCGGAGGAAATACTTTCCTTAAAGGAGTAATCAGTCATTTTCCCCCTGATTGTTCTTCTTCACATTCTGTGACAAGGATTATGAACTAAACCAGGCTTAAACATAGCCACCAGGACATGAATAACCTATTCTATGGAAAGGAAACTGGTCCATTCAAAACAACAGTGGATGTAGAGTCATTTTTTATGAGACTTACAGTAAAAACAATAACAGAAAAAAAAACAATAAAACCCCATGAACATTGGGTATAAACATCATAAATTTTGTTTGCTGCATTTTGGCATAAGAATGGCTTTCAAAGACACACAAACACACACCCTCTCTCTCTCTTGCTGCTGTCTTTCTAAAGGTGGAAAACATGAAGAGTGATTATTTTAAATCTCACGCAGTAAAGTTTACGTCGGCTAAGTGAGGGGATGAAGCAAAGATGGAGGATGAGGAATTCACCCGAGCAAATTCCATACCTTCCCTTTTTTATTCTAAACAAGGTATGGAATGCACTCCTGCCTTTAATAATCCCCTCCCTCCTTCTTTTCTTAATGCACACTTACAAACAGAGAGAGAGAGAGAGAGAGAGAGAGAGAACACAGCAAGATTTATGACAGAGAGAGAAAGAGAGAGAGAGGATGTGGCTGCAGGGAAGCAAAGGTGAATCAAGTAGAGGGGGTTATTACAACCAGCTGTGGGGTGGTGATTAATGTAGCCTGACTGAGAGAGAAAAACAGGCAGAGAGTGTGTGAGAGAGAGAAGGCAGACAAAGAGAGAAAGAGAGAGGAAGACAGAGGAAACAAGCATGGATGAAGAGAGAGAGGGGAGAGAAAAAGGGAGAGAGAGACAGATTATTGCCCCAGGAATGATCTTAATGCTCCACTTGATGTTCACATTCCTCTGAGGCAAATCATACGACTTTGCACCTAGCATTTCGCTGCAGCGATTCTTCTGTCCTGCTGTGTGTGTGTGAGCGATGTGTTGAAAGAGAAAGGGACAGGAGCAGTGTAAGCGGGAGTGTGAGTATGTGTGTGTGTGTGTGTGCTGTCGTGGGGGGGAAAGGGGTGTCTCATGTTAAAAATATCTCTCTACCGAACAGCAATGTGCATCCCCCCCGCATACTTTCACTTTCAGCTACTTTTCAGAGGGTTTGTCTAAAACTACCCAGACTTTAGGAGAGAGATAAGAGAACAGAAACACACCACTGAGAACTTCAGTCACTTCAGAACTTCAGAACCACAATGGCCGGACATCACACGCTGTTAATGACAATCTAACACCAACTCAGACCCACTGACAATGGCCTTCCATCTGCTGACCACAGCCTCCCCTCTCCTCTCCTGGAGAACAATGCACTACATGGCCTAATGTTCAACGTCAAAGATAAAGTGAGTAAAATGAACACAATGAGTGCAGAGAAATGAGTGCTGTTTTAATACAGAGAAAACAAGAACGGAGTGGAAAGAGAACTGAGCAAAAATGGACAAAATGCAGTGCTTCTGCTCCCCACTCCTGGGCTTTTGCACTGTACCGAGCTGTGGCTCATTCTCACTTAAAGGAACTGGCACTAAAACCACTCTGAACAGTGCTGTTTAGACAGGGGAAGAACGAGGCTGTGCCGTTAGATCCATATTTTCAACAAAACGTGTCATAGACTTTTCATTAAGACCAAAAAACTATGCCATTAATATTTCCCTTTATTTTTCTTTTAAATGAAAGCTAAATATATGTAATTCTGAATGATTTTGGATTTGAATCCCGTTAAAAATCACATACAAATACAGCTTGAATTGTACCATAAATATGTCCAGTATTAAGTGGATTATGATTTGGAATTGTTGAAAAACAGGGTCTCCACAAAGGTGCTGCTCCAAAGAACCTAGTGTGGACCCCCTGTGTGCGCTGCAGTGTAAAAACAGACGCCTGGTGTACAGCCTCCCGTCTGAGAGTCAGAAGGAATGTTCGAGATTATTCCTCAGCTATCAGTGGAAAGAAAGAGATAGAAGAGTTTAAGAGCAGTGATTATTATTACTCTGCTTACAGTGTACTCTCTCTCTCTCTCTCTCTCTCTCTCTCTAACTATTAGCTAATCACATGAGTCACTCAGCATCCTCCCTGAGTCACAGAGCACTTCTCCATCTGATCCAGAAGAGCAGGGGGTCAGCTGGACTGAGATCTGAACACAGGCAAATTAATGTTTGTAAGTACAACCATAGGAGATCATTACATTCAACCCATTCATTTTTTCATGTGACTCGCTGTGGGTCCAGAGCCCATCAGGACTCATTGCAGAACCACTTTAGACCAGCGCAGGGCATCACAAACACACACTCAAACCTATGGATAGTTTCACACAGCCAGTCCAACTACCAACATGAGCTCTATGATTGTGGAAGGAAACCAGATCACCAAGAGGAAACCTACACAGACACAGGGAGAACACAGCCTACTCCTCCCAGACAGTGAGCTGGAGCTGCATGGCAGTGACCAAAGAGGCAGGGAGGGGCACAATAGGGGCAAATGTGGATATTCGTACACTTAGAAAAAATTTTTTGCCACATTCCTGTCATATCTTTTGTGTGTCGTATAATTTGAATAATATTCATAATGCAACTACATGATTCATTATGCAAAATGCACACATATTAGCAGTATTAGCAGTACTGAATGTCTAAGGTTTAATGGAAACAGAGAGGCTGTGGGTGAAAACAGAGGTGTAAGTACAAAGGAGTGACTTGGGACATTCATACAAGCCACAGCCAAAGAAAGCAACAGCACAGAAAAGGGAGTGAACAGAGCATGGGTCCTCCATTCTTTCTTTATTCACTGCTGTTATTTCTGCCCCAGCAGTCTTCCTGAGAGACGCAGACATATCGGACACACACACGTACACAGCATACTACACATACACATTTTCTACACTATTTAAACAGGGAAAACAATTTCTCTGAAATAATTCTGAGCTTGTTTTCATGTAAACATGTTTTTAAACACTGTAAATTCTGTTGTAATCCACTCCTTTCATTGCTGGAAAAGAGTTGCATTTTTAAAACTCCCAGCAGAAAATGACCCAATCAGGATTTTCTAGGTATACTGTGTCAGTAGAGATCTTCAGGAGCTGAACTGAAGGCTTAATGTGTGTTAACCACTAATAGTATCCATCAGTCATGTTTTAATTTCCACTATTTTGTGAAAGAGGACAAAAAAATCATATGAAACACTATTATGCTAACTAGCATGCTAACATGCTACAATCCCACCGTAGCACAAGCAGATGTTAGTATTACTTATAATATATATTATATATATTTCTTCATTTTTCACTAAATGTTTGGACAACTTTTAATTACTTGGACATCATACGTCCTGCATTTTCAGTTTTTTTTTCCTCCACAACACGCTTGTGTGCACATGAGCACATGACTATCATGTGTTTTACATGTGGAATTGATTGAGAATTCAGAATCTCCATATTTCCATAGAAACCACAAGTTGGAGACCACAACTTCAAAGGGTTAACGTAAGTGTCGTTAAAGTGTCATCGTCTACTGCCCCATCGCAGTCAGATGGGCCGAGAGGCTTTAAATTCCTATAGCGTAGCAATGTGGAGGGGGTTCCACTTTGTTTCCCTGACAGTGGAGGGAGTGGTGCCATTTCGGGGTCAGTACAGAGGTCAGGAGAGGGTTAGAGCATATCATCCAGCTGGGCTAAATCACACAGCTCAGAACTCCAGGGCAACCCTCTGAGGAATCTATATTTTTACTGAAAGTTATTGCAGTAAGAAGTCCTTGTGAACAGAAATAATCCACAATATTCAACACAAATACTGATATTATATATTTTTCTCTTTAAGTGCAACTCACATGGGATGAAGAATCAGATCAGTAACTGAATGAACTGGTTATGCTCCATAAAGTGTGCTCCCCACAAGAGGCAGCCATGTTTAGCAGAATGGCCCTTGATCTGTTTATTTTTCACCACACACATAAATTCACTCAAAATAAACAACTTTCTGTATAAAAAAAACACCCATAAAAGTGTCTCTTTTCCTCTCCTCCACAGCCCTCTCTGGCTTGTCACATCAGCCAGTGTGTCCCATCCAGGTGTCTCTTACTGAGAGCGTGCCCCTTCCGAAGTGTTCACTTAAACTCTAAGTCTTCCTAGAGCAGGTATAAAGCAACTGTAAATCGGATTACTCCCTCACAGCCCTCCATCCAGTTGTAGTGAAGTTGGTGTCTAAACAGCCCTCTTTGACTCACTAGTCTTGAGCTATGCTGTGTGTTTTCCTGTGCTAAAAGCTTAGCTTCCTGTTGTTGGGAGGGCCAGACTAGAATCTGAGACAATACAGCTACAATCCACAAGTCCCTCACATTTAGAAATATATGGAACGTTTGTTTCTTTCCCTTTTCCTGCTGTTCTCCTCTATTTGAGCAACATGCTCAGACGTTTACACAAAAGTCTACACTTAAACATCACTGCATTAGGAACATCTTCCTTGTATCAACATGCATTGTCCATTAGATCAGCTCCACTGACCATACAGGAGCACTTCTGTAGTTCTACAATCCTCCTATGAGCAAACCAAGGGTGACAGTGGCAGGAAAAACTCCCTCGGCGCATGAGGAAGGACCTTTAGAGGAACCAAGACTCATTAGGTTCAACCCATCCTCCTATGGGTAATAAGGAAAGTGAAGGTAGAATATATGCGATGAAGATATGAGAGGAAGCAGGACGTGGTCAGTGATTCTGTGGGAGATAAAACAGGTTTTTGTGTGGCCAAGCATGGTGCCTTAGGTGAGACCAAGACCAAGATCTTGTACGGAATGCAGAGAGGTTGGGGCTGGGTCAGGGCAACACCAGGGAGAGCAGGAGGGCTTCTTAATGCAAACCATTAAACCATTGAGAGTCAAGAGAAGTATTTTATATTCCCCATTTTACCCTGTTCTTCAATGGTCAGGACCTCCACAGGACCACCACAGAACAGGTTTGATTTGGGTAGTGCATCATTCTCGGTGCTGGCAAGACACAGATGTGGTGGTTGTGTTAGTGTGTGTTGTGCAGGTACGAGTGGATCAGACACAGCAGTGTTGCTGGAGTTTTTAAACCCTGTGTCTGTTAGACACACCTGCCTTATTGGTCCATGTTTTGTAGAAGTAAAATCAGAGGGAGCAGGTCATCTGCTGTTGCACAGATTATATTGTTCATCCTCTAGTCCTTCATCAGTGGACACAGGATGCTGCCCATAGGATGCTGTTGGCTGGAAAATTTCAATTGGTATACTATTCTCAGTCCAGCAGTGAAGCTAAAAACTTTGGGAGGTTACCGCAGTCAAATGACTCGTGCTTGGCCCTTCTAGTGAGACATCACATCCTCTTGCTTCAGCCTCTTTTTCCTCATCCTCCAGTTCTGGAGTCATAGGCACTACACCTGCACACATAAGCCTCTTTACAACTTGATTCTTGACTGTTTATACCTTGCTGAAATATCATAAGTTGACTTGTTTAGCAGGTGTTGAGTGTTCAGGGTGTGTACACGCTGCCTCTGCATTCTCTACCTGAAAACCTATAGGAATCTGAAAAACAGTTGTTGTTGTTTTGCCTAAATCCTTGCAAGTGGTAGCTGTTATTCCAAAAGACCATTATTAATGTTGAAAGAGCAAATGTCCACTAACTTGGAATAGGGGTGGGGGGTGGGGTGCATGTCTATACTTCAATATATCAGATGTTTAACCAAACTATTACTGTAGCAAAGAACTCCCCACCTCTCTCTCCCACCGAACTCTCTCTCTCTCTCTCTCTCTCTCTCTCTCTCTATCTCTCTATCTCTCTCTCTTTCTCTCTCCTTATAAACGTCAGTAGTAACATGGTTGTGGAATCTGATCCATTAGATGTTTTGCATCAACACACACACACTCTTACTCACACAGGAACACAGGCTTCCACTCTAACAGCTCATTGATATTGATCTGATTCAGGTGCTGCTGTTGGAATGCCTGGTGTGATCTCCAGGCTCTCTCTTAAACACCATCGATCCAGGGGAAGGAAGGAGGGGAGGGGGAGAGAGGGGCTAAGGGAAGGTTGTCATATGCATTACAGGCCCTCTGGTCATTGGGAGAGAGAAGACAAGAGTCATTTCATTCAACCCTGCTGCGCTTGTAAATAACAGGCGTCTGCAGCTGCAGTGCGGAAAAAAGCAGCGCGTAAAGCGTAATTATGACCATCAGCGTCCAGATAAATACAACAGATGAGAGCCGAAGACCCTTAAAAACTGACCAACCACGAGAAAACATCCAGGATCTGAATCACACTGTGGATTAATGAGACAACAACACAGATGGCCTTATTAGGAACTCCACTGTCCACACACACAGCATCCATATTCTCCATTGAAAAGTACTGATCAGTACTCCTTACTGATCAAGGAGACACTGTGGAGCAGCTGCACATGAGCCAGGTCAATGTTCCCAGCTTTGGGCTGCGGAACAGTGGAATTGTGTACTCTGGAGTGATGGAGCATGATGCATGAATTAATCATCCTACATCAGGACCCAAAATCTCTAACACTTACATTTCTGAATGCAATTAAACCCTCACAGCAATGTTCTAACATCTATTGCAAGCCCTTCCTTAGAAGAACAGAAGCTGGTTCTCCAGGGAAAGGGGACAAACTCCCTATGAAGGGCTTTCATTGGAAGAGAAAGGTTGACTAAGCTGATCATATCTGCAAACAAAACCATATATCCCCATAACACAAAAACATTCAGACGGACCCTCTCTCCCAAAGTGGAGTGGAAGAAATGTGTGTGAGATGCTTCAGTTCCAGGAAACGTGAGCGCTGCATGGCTTCATTTATCATTTCACTGCAGGGTAGGAGGACGAGGAGGACTGGCCGAGCCGACACGTGAGTCTAATCAACTCCAAACCGCCCCGCGCTGTTTCTGAGATCAGTCCAGAAACTAGAACTGCTCAGTGAGAGTGTGATTACAACATCTTCCCATATTTACACGCCCCCCCCCCCACACACACACACTACCAGCACCCCAGGGTCAAACTGACCTACTTATGTGGTCTGACAAGTTGTCATCTGTAAAAATGAACAAAATAACAGAAAAAAACAATAACAATGCTGTGCATATGTCAGAGACCATGCAGTATGTGTTTAATTTCCAGTCTAAACAGACATTGTGTATGAATACATTTCAGAATTAGTTAAACACAGCCTCTATTAAAGCTTCCATTTTATTAGTAGTACAAATGTTTAAAACAGAAGTTTACAAAAGTTGCATTTGTGTGAGTGGCGCTGCAGGTAGTGTTGCAGCCACACAGCTCTAGAGACCTGGAGGTTGTGGGTTTGATTCCCGCTCCAGGTGACTGTCTGTGAGGAGTGCGGTGTGTTCTCCCTGTGTCTGCGTGGGTGTCCTCCGGGTGACTGTCTGTGAGGAGTGTGGTGTGTTCTCCCTGTGTCTGCGTGGGTTTTCTCCGGGTGACTGTCTGTGAGGAGTGTGGTGTGTTCTCACTGTGTCTGCGTGGGTTTCCTCCGGGTGACTGTCTGTGAGGATTGTGGTGTGTTCTCCCTGTGTCTGCATGGGTTTCCTCCGGGTGCTCCGGTTTCCTCCCACAGTCCAAAAACACACATTGGTAGGTGGATTGGAGACTCAAAAGTGTCCATAGATGTGAGTGAATGTGTGTGTGTGTTGCCCTGTGAAGGACTGGTGCCCCCTCCAGGATGTGTTCCCGCCTTGCGCCCAATGATTCCAGATAGGTTCTGGACCCACCGCGACCCTGAACTGAATAAGCGGTTACAGATAATGAATGAATGAATGTATTTGTGTGTGTGTAAATTATAAAAGTATACTTTATTTTTGGTTTAGACAATTTAAAGATGGTGATTTTAATGTTAGTAGTACTTTATTAACACTTTTTTTGTTAATGATGCGTGGAGCCATGTTCAGTTCCATAAAACAACTACAACATGTATATGATTTTTGTGGTTTCCAAAGCCTTCCAAATGCCTCCGGTTAGAGGCATAAACAGCTACATTTCTAGGAGCGCTGTGATAGTGGTAAACAAACCAGGTACGATGGACCAAAGTACAGTAGGCACCATGCAGTGGAGAAGCACTATTTTCATTCTTCTAAAGAAATCTGCAGGTTTTCTCTATAAAATTCTGCCTTAGAAGTTGGGTTCCTTTCTAAATTTTCATAATCCAAATAAATCCATTAGATCCATGCAGTGGTCTAGACTCTGTGGTCAATTAGCAGCTTTTTAATTTGATTTATATATCTTATTCTTCTCATCAGCTCCACATCCTTTCAGACCCCTTGCATTCTCACAGTCGGTGGATCTATACAAACACCTGTGGAATGTTTTCCAATCTGAGGTGGAGCTTAACTTCTCCCAAAAGTGAAGGCTCTAAGTGCTGTTTATCTGACGGTGTGTATTTTCGTGCTCCTCCAGGTCTTGTGTGGTTAACAGTCCCATCTTCTTTATATACATTGTGAGAAATTGTGAGAAAATGGATCATTTAGCTAAAGCTTCACTTTAAAGTACTTCAGGTCAACGAGAAAGGCCGAACACGATGCTGGGCCGTGCAGCACGAGTGTGTTTGAAATCTCAAGCATGTAGCATAAATAGCATCTCGCTCGTGATTCCGCTCTGGATGCATTTAGCTTGTTTCCTTTATTCCAGGGCCTGAGTAAACATTTAGGCCTTATTCAAGCATGATTAAACACTCTTATGTAAACTACCCGGTTATACCCTTCTCCATCATGGGGGGATGCAGCTTAGGTGCCGGAGCGATGGCACATAGTCCGCAAGGGAGGGAGACAGGGAAGGTGGGGGGGTTAAAAGAGGGAAAGAAGAAAGAAGGCAGGAGGGAGTCACATACAGTCTCCATCTGCCTCCAGCTCTGCCCTAATGTGATTTATATTAAAGCAGCTAGGCCTGATGCTAATGCCCAGTGTTAAAATGATATTTGCTTGACTTCCAACAGCAGTCGCCCATGTGTACGGGCCACATAACTGCAGGCTTAGAGGGGACTTGATAGGGCCCCCTCCTACCCTGATGGAGATGGAGAGAGAGTGTGGGGCAATGCCATTTCACACTCAGAGACTCGTGCTCTCTCTCCCCGCAGAGACTAGACTGTGAGTGGGCCAGAGGGGACATCATGCATGCATGGGGATGAGCTAAAAGTAGTGCACCATTGAAGTTTAATGAGTGCACACTTCTGCTTTCACAGCCCCCTTCACCAACTCTTCAGCACATTAGGGCAGCTTTTTCTCTAAAGCCTGGGGGTCATTAACCCTTTAAAGCACAGCGGCACCTAGTTTTGATCCTGGGGACAGGGGAGCAAAGTGCAATGGTTAGTGTGTGGCAGCAACACAAATCTTCAACATAGCTGTCAGGATAAATCCCGGTATCTGCCTTTTTTTTATCAACAAATATGTGAATGACATCATAGTTACAGGCCTTTAAATCATTTTGACAATGATTTTGCACATCAAAACAAATAAACTACTGAAATACACTAAAATGGTCAGACATGTGGGGAATATTAGCACGGCCAGGATTCAGATGTTGGCATGTGGCCATAATAATTACATCTGAACTCCAGTAATATTGTGTTATATTATAACAGCTGCAACAGTTCTAAAAAACCCCATTTATTAGTGAACATTAATAAGCCACAACAGAGTATGATTTTTTTAGTAAATATATGGTTCCACCCACAGAAACAATGCTGCCACATGAACTGCCAAATATACCTTTTCCTGCGCACTACCTTGCTACTTTGTGTAGGTCTATGTTCCCACAGACTAGCTGCTCTAAATCAGGTACATTTATCTTTAGAACTATATAAACTAACCTGAAGCCAGAGGTAGCTGCTAATGCTAATGCCCTTTAAAAGCCCCTCTCAGGGGATATATATCCACACCTGTAATGCGGAGAGATACATGTAGAGTTAGAAGTCCCAGTGCTGGTAGATGTCTCTTGCTCAATCAGATAACTTGGTCTGAGATAACTGTTGTATAAAAAATTATGTACCGAAAGACAATTAAAAACAGCTGTCAGTGAATGTAGCCGTAACATGATTTGGACCATGTTTTCATAACACTTTTGATACAATATAAACAGCTGCCGGTACTTGGGACAAAAACGGTGATACATGGTATTGTGTCAACACCACTGGCTAATATAAGTGTTAGGGTAAATTTCTGGAACTAAGGAAACTTTAAAGTTCACTGAGCAGCTCAACTTTAAAATCAGTGTGTGCCGACAGGAAGTGAGTTCGCTTTTTTAATTCATCAAAGTCATAACTATGAAACATTAGGAGACACTAGGGCTGTGTTCCAGTACTTTGCGTTAATCTTAATAGTATGATTTCAGCAGGCTAGTACACAAAATATTAAGATACGCCATCTTTTCTTACTAACATGACACAAAGATTTGTTGTTATGGCAACGCACGTCTACCATTTTTTTTTCAAAGGCTGAATCTCAAATATTTCCTTACACCATTTGTATGGCACAATGTAGGTCATAAAATAATGGCTTCTGCACTATAATAGTGCATTGTATGTAGGGAGTAGGGCACTATTTGAAACAGAGGCTGTTGGATTGTGGGGCAACAGTGTCCATCATCACCATACTCAAAAATTAAGATTCAAGTCCATATAGTCCACGTAATTTTTATAATAAGAAGCACATGACAAATGTGTATGAGACCGTCGATAGTTAATAAAGCTGATTAAACAAGCCTTTTTTATGCGACATCACACCTGACTGTTCTGTTGTATCCCACCAGGGTGCTTGTGAATGGAAAGCCAGCATGAAGAGAAGCTCCATTAAATAAGAGCTGGAGATTAAACAGGAGGCATTTCAGCTATTCCCGGACCCTGCGGAGTACACAGCGGCAGCGGTCTTGAGGTGGACAACCAAGCCCACGTGTTCTACACTTTTAACCACATAACATTCACTCAGACCCTCATTCACTACTTTAATTACCTGCTTTAGTCCTTTAGTGAAAAAATAGCCATGTGGATGTCCAAGGGAGATTCTACCCAAATTGAAAATAAAATAAACACTCTTTGGATTCTGTTGACAAGCATTTTGGGGTTGGATCGCACAAGCAAGGGCCACAAATATATTAAATAACATCTGGCCAGTTGTCCAGGTCGATGCTGGAAGGATTCCCAATGATTCTGTGATGTGTCTGAGCAATGCATGCTGGGTAGTGTACTTAGAGAGTGCTGATGGACGATAACATGGAAATGTATTCAAGAATTCTGGGGAAATGGAGAGGCCTACAGCTGCGATGCTGGATTAGAGAATACAACACAACAAAACAAATGAGACATTTTATGTCCTTTCCTGCCCCTTCAAGGTTTCTCATACATTTGGCACAATCCAACAAAGTACATCAACAGAAGTAACACCATAAATACCTGATCTGAGTCGGTTGTTTTGTAATGCACTGGATTCATGTAGAAACGATTTACACGTTTTAAATCAGTTCATCACCATTTCCGTCTGTGAATGCAGTGAGCGCTCCCAAACGGCAGCTTGTGTTGGGGAGTGTGTTTGTTCTTGGGTTATTAGCTAAATATTACAAGCAAGTTCTCTTTCTTTGTAGTTTCCAGCAATTACAGTTACATCACACTTCCCACTGTTTCACTCCACATCTCTGAGGATGGTGCAGCGCAGTGGGAACGCTGCTGCTGCTTCTACGCAGGCGATTCCCTTCACAAACGGGTTTGAAACCTTGCGTACAGCCCAAACAGGATCAGGTGAGTTACTTGTTCAGGATAAGTGCGTCTATCTAATGCCATAAACATAAATGTAAAACTGAAGGAGGTGGAGATACAGGAGGAACGCAAAAGGAAAGGAGAGAGGCGTGAGGAATGAGCAGGTGTAAGCAGATCAGTATAAGCTTCATTATTTTGCAAATGGTCAGATTGGAAATGGATTTAAATCTCACAGCTTGTGGTGGACATAAATGATGGGAATGTGTGATTCACTCAGAGCTGGAATTGATTCAGCCGATATGAATCAAGCACAAGTTCAAATGAATGATTACGTCGTGAATCAGACATAAACACAAAGTGGTACTCACGCACACACACAGACACACACACACACATATATACAGTATCAGTCAAATGTTTGGACGTGTCCACTCAGGGAGGGTTTTCTTTGTTTTGGGCCATTTTCCATGTATTTTGAATGTACAGTACCAGTCGAAAGTTTGGGCACATCTCATTCAATTTATTATTTTCTACATTGTAAATGAATGTGTAGGACATTAAAACTATGAAGGAACACATATGGAATTATGCAGTAAACAAAAGTGTTAAACAAACCAGAATATGTTTTATACTTTAGATTATTCAGAGTAGCCACCTTTTGCTTTGATGACAGCTTTGCACACTCTCGGCCTTCTCTCAATCAGCTTCATGAGGTCGTCACCTGGAATGGTTTTCAGTGAACAGCTGTGGCCTCATCAAGAGTTAATTTGTGGAACCGCTCGCCTTCTTGATGTGTTTGAGACCATAACTTGGGTTGAACAGGTAGGAAGTAGGGGCTGGAGTCCAATACAGTGAAGAGCCCTATATCACCAATGACTAATGAGAAGATGTGTCCAAACTTTTGACTGGTACTGTATACACTGTGAGCCACAGAAAGATCTATATGTTTGTTTGAAGGGACCCCGTAACCATGAGAAGTGACAGGCATCTGTTGCTCTGCTGAGAGTGGGTGGATGAAAAAAAGCAATAAATACACACACACACACACACACACACCCACATGCAGCTACGCTAAATCAGCAGCGCACACCAGCCCTCCGTCTCCAGGGGAGAGATAAGGAAGATGTGGGAGATCGTCTGTCACAGTAGATTTAAGGCAAAAGGGGAATAAAGAAGAGGCCAAGGAAAAACTGGGGCAACTGTGTGGGAGCTCACCTGCTACAATGGGAAGATTTGATACAATGCCACCGCTTAGAAAACAGCATAAAACAAACAAAAACACACTCTGGACGAGTCCCAAAATGCTAATTTATGGACAGAGTGTACTGTTTTAGTCCTTTAAATAAGAAAACACATGCAGTGTGTTCAACACAATTCAACACAACCCATGAGCTCAACACACTTGGAGGAGAATGCTAACACCCACTTTTTAATGCTTTCAATTGACTCTATCATCTATAATAAGCTATAATCAACAGCTGAAGCAAAGCCAATGTTATTCATATCGTCACTATTCGGGGTAAAACGTGTATCTCCAGTTTTGTTCATTTCTTTGTTTATTACATCATTTGAACCAAGCAGCTGTCCCAATGGTAAATTTCATAATGAATGAACCAATAGAAATGCTTCAAAATCACTTGGAATAAAATTGCATAAAAATGGTAAATATATATACATATATACAATTCCATCACTTACTAACACAAACCTTGTATCTCCAAAGTTATAACTTCAGCAGAGAAAAAAAAACATTCTTAACTTTTTGTTTTTGACTTTTTGAATGTATACAATTATATTTAATGGTGTTTTGGGGGGTTTCTGATGCCTCCATTGACCCTGACGTCTCAGACAATGTAAAACAAAGCTGGAATATTTACATGATGCCAAAGACCACTTAAAAAAACAATGTGAAATTTTACTGAGTAATTACTGAGTAATGAAAAAGTAATAACTAGATTACTGACTGTTAATATAAGGGTAATTACAACTCCTTACCACAATATTACCATAGGTTTGTCCACTTATTAGCCATGTACACAGCGCTTCTCAAACATCAGTTGTGTCAGTTAAAAAAATCTGGTCCAGAGTTGACTCAGATATCATCATGCATTTGCTTTTTTAAGAATTATACTTCAAATCATAACTACATATGGTTTGACTACAACTTAGTGAGGTGAAACTGATCTGATCCAACCTTTCTTTGGTATATCTGTATAATAAAAGGACTGTGAAAAAGCCATCATCAGTTCCCCTTTGCGCCGTGTGGAAATTCCACAATAAACAGATCAATAAAAGCGGCTACTACGTGGAAATATCAAGTTCCAGAAATTATCCTTCAAACACAGGAATGTACTTCCTTCTCCTGTAAAGTGACCACGTCCCTGAAAGGTGTATAATCTGGGGTCACATCAGTGAAGGGTTAACGATGGAGCAGTAAGCCTAGGGGTTAAACACTGGTGACCAAACAAAAGACCAGACAAAAGTCTCAGGCTCATCCACAGACGGAGTAGAAAGAAACAAAAGAGTTGGAGTCACTGACCTCTGACCCTGGCATAGCAGCAGCCGCACTTGGCCAGGACTTTTCGGAACAAGTGTTGGCAGGAGCAGCCCCGGTGGTGGTGGTGGCCCCCCTTCATGGTGTACCCCACTCACTGAGCCGAACTCTAGCAGCCAGGGGCATGGCCCATGGCACACACACACCCGCCCTGCTTCTGTTGAGTTAATCCGAGAGTCGAAAAGACCCCGGCCAAGCCCCCCGCCCCCCTCGGTGCCGGAGGGACAAAAGTGGATGGTGAAAGTTTGTAAAAAAATAAATAAACAGAAAAAAAACACAACCGCTGAGTCCAAATATCCAGCCGCAGAGAAGAAAAGAGTCAATACCAGATAAAAAAGCTCAGTTTACTCTCTGCCTGTGTATCTCTCTCTTTCTCTCTCTCTCTCTCACACACACACACTCACACATGCAGTGTTTTCCTCTGCCCTGCTCTCTCTTGCTCACCGCCTGGTCAAATGACAGACAGAGAGAAAGAGCGTGAGAGAGAGAGGGAGAGTGTAGGGCAGAGAGAGAGAGAGAGAGAGAGAGAGAGAGAGAGAGAGAGAGGGGAGGGAGAGGAGGTGGAGTCAGCAGCTCCAGTCACTGGCTATTCCAGGATACAGCGCCCACTCCCCTCATATTTCTCTCTCTCTCTCTCTCTCTCTCTCTCTCTCTCTCTCTCTCTCTCTCTCTCTCTCTCATATATCTCAGTGTCATTCGCTCTCCTGCTGTATTTCTCATTGAGGAGCTTTCTGACACAGAAACCTAACACTCCAGCTCACCCGAGTCCACACATCAAACACTGAGTCAGCTTTAAAGCAACTTCTTAAACTGCAATCTTCTTCATGTGTTATTAATGTTTAATAGCTGTGATAAAATGTATTTTAACACTTTGTATTAACATTCAAGCTTGTGAACAGGCTGCTAATATTAATGTTTATTATTCATTAAATTAAACTATACTGTTATTATTGTTATTATTATTCAGTATTAATTTAGGTTTTTTACATATAATAAATATAATGTAATAATGTAATCATGTAATAAATGATTAATCAATGCAGATATGGTTAGCTGTATAACTGTGAGAGCTGAGTGTCAGTGACAGAGATTAGAACCGTCTGCTGTTGTGTGTGTGTGTGTGTGTCTGTGTATGTGTGTGTTCATGTCTGGTGGGGGTGTTTACTGTACACAGCAGCAGTGAACATGCCAGTATAACAGAGCAATGACAGACAAGTGTTCTGTGTGTGTGTGTGTGTGGAGACAGAAATAAATGAGTGAAATATTTTTTTGCTCAATATGGTAAGGACCCTTAGTTATAATTTATAAATAATCAACTAGTCATTGGGCGGCACGGTGGCACAGCAGATAGTGTCGCAGTCGCACAGCTCCAGGGACCTGGAGGTTGTGGGTTCGATTCCCGCTCCGGGTGACTGTCTGTGAGGAGTGTGGTGTGTTCTCCCTGTGTCTGCGTGGGTTTCCTCCGGGTGACTGTCTGTGAGGAGTGTGGTGTGTTCTCCCTGTGTCTGTGTGGGTTTCCTCCGGGTGACTGTCTGTGAGGAGTGTGGTGTGTTCTCCCTGTGTCTGCGTGGGTTTCCTCCGGGTGACTGTCTGTGAGGAGTGTGGTGTGTTCTCCCTGTGTCTGCGTGGGTTTCCTCCGGGTGACTGTCTGTGAGGAGTGTGGTGTGTTCTCCCTGTGTCCGCGTGGGTTTCCTCCGGGTGACTGTCTGTGAGGAGTGTGGTGTGTTCTCCCTGTGTCTGTGTGGATTTCCTCCGGGTGACTGTCTGTGAGGAGTGTGGTGTGTTCTCCCTGTGTCTGTGTGGGTTTCCTCCGGGTGACTGTCTGTGAGGAGTGTGGTGTGTTCTCCCTGTGTCTGCGTGGGTTTCCTCCGGGTGACTGTCTGTGAGGAGTGTGGTGTGTTCTCCCTGTGTCCGCGTGGGTTTCCTCCGGGTGACTGTCTGTGAGGAGTGTGGTGTGTTCTCCCTGTGTCTGTGTGGATTTCCTCCGGGTGACTGTCTGTGAGGAGTGTGGTGTGTTCTCCCTGTGTCTGTGTGGGTTTCCTCCGGGTGACTGCCTGTGAGGAGTGTGGTGTGTTCTCCCTGTGTCTGCGCGGGTTTCCTCCCAAAGTCCAAAAACACATGTTGCAGGTGGATTGGCGACTCAAAAGTGTCCATAGGTGTGAGTGAATGTGTGTGTGTGTGTCTGTGTTGCCTTGTGAAGGACTGGCGCCCCCTCCAGGGTGTATTCCCGCCTTGCGCCCAATGATTCCAGGTAGGCTCTGGACCCACCGCGACCCTGAACTGGATAAGCGTTTACAGATAATGAATGAATAACTAGTCATTTCTAGCAGTTCAGTGCAACTTATATATTGCAGCTGAATTTAACACCCTGCGTGCCCACCCTTTCCCTTTATTACAGCGTCCATTCTTTTCAGAAGAGAAGTCAGCAGGGTATTTCTCCACATCCCTACGCTCTTAGAGGCTGAACGTTCTGCAGTTGCTCAGTGAGCTCAAAGGTGATCGTGGACTAGAGGAATAAAGTGGAACTGTGTCCTCTGACGTGATGTAGTGCTGTTCAATGGATTTGTGTTCTAGCAGTGTTCTTTGATGTAGGACATGTCCCAAGCCCTGATCTCACTATGGTTCTTGGGGTGGAATGCTACAAAATGCTTCATTTTGTTGTAATATCTCGTGTAAAACTCCCCAAATGACTCCCCAAATTTGGCCACAGAGTGCAGTCAACCTGGAGCTAGCATTCTGAGAGTGCAACAATATGTTTAAGTATAGTACTTAGGTGTGTGTGTGTGTGTGTGTGTGTGTGTGTGAAAGAGATAGGGAGGATGCCTCTGCACTCTTAGGATTGTGCTGAGTGAATGAATCACTCACTCTCTCTCTCTCTCTCTCTCTCTCTCTCTCTCTCTCTCTCTCTCTCTCTCTCTCTCTCTCACACTTTCTTCAGACTTCTGCGTGTGTGTGTGTGTGTGTGTGTGTGTGTGTGTGTGAGTGAGAGAGATCGGTTCCTCTAGAGTCCAATTACAGAATCTCCTGCAGTAGAACAGAGCAGCTTGTAAAGGCCGGAGAGATGCAAAGCCTGAGTTAACTGAGCATTTCCTCTTTATCCTGCAGTTGTACAAAGCTCCCATGAAAGCTTTTACACAACATATCACATCAACTCTCTCTCTCACACACATACACACAAACACACACGCACACAGAGGAGGCTGAAAGTGTGTATGCATGTGTGTGATATTTTTTTTTGACCACACTGTGAAGTCAACAGGTCCCTTCCCTGCTGCAGCTCTGTTCTGATGTAGTTTTTTTAATGATCTTGAAGCCTGTCCAGTATCAGCAGTTGAACGTGGACAAAACAGAAAGGGAATAAAAGTTTTAATTGGACGTCTTTATCGTACAGAACCCACTCAGTTCCGAGAAGTTCCAAAGATCATTTAGTGGCATGTTCATGTGGCATTTGACTTCTTTGCTTCAATAAGGCGGCTCTGGCTGCTGTAATAAGGCACGGTACCATTTGTAGAGGGTAAATAAGGCTGGCACATGTTTGTTTTTCCAGCTAAGTGAGTTTCCAAATATGCAGCAGGGACATTTACCTCCCTGAAGATCAATTACATTCAAATAAACACAGAGAAGCCAGATTAAAGTGAGGAAGCATGTCATATGGTGAATATGTAGAGGGTGAACAGGGCACGGTGAGAAGGAATATTTTTAATCATTATTTATTGTAAGGAACTAACATTTTTAACTAACTTTAATTAGGTAGTGTCACAGTCACACAGCTCCAGGGGCCTGGGGTTGGGAGTTCAAGCCCTGCTCCAGGTGACTCCTCCAGGAGGAATTTAGTGTGTTATCCCTGTGTCCATGTAGGTATCCTCCGGGTGCTTCGGTTTCTTCCCACAGTCCCATGGTGGTAGGTGGATTGGTGACTCAAAAGTGTCCATAGGTGTGAGTGTGTGAGCGAATGTGTGAGTGTGTGTTGCCCTGTGAAGGACTGGCGCCCCCTCCAGACCCACCGCGACCCTGAATCAGATCAGCAATAATAATAAACATTTATTTAAAGTGTCAATCCTTCACTGTTTTTCTTTTTTATTTGAAAGTGGTAGTATTTCTCACTGGGCAGGGGACAAATATCCATCCATCCATCCATTATCTGTAAGCGCTTATACAGTTCAGGGTCGCGGTGGGTCCAGAATCATTGGGCGCAGGGCGGGAACACACCCTGGAGGGGACGCCAGTCCTTCACAGGGCAACACAGACAGTCACACATTCACACCTACGGTCACTTTTGAGTCGCCTACCAACGTGTGTTTTTGGACTGTGGGAGGAAATCGGAGCACCCGGAGGAAACCCACACGGACACGGGGAGAACACACCACACTCCTCACAGACAGTCACCCAGAGCGGGAATCGAACCCACAACCTCCAGGTCCCTGGAGCTGTGTGAGTGCGACACTAACCTGCTGCACCACCGTGCCTCCCAGGACACGCTGAGACCACCCCTGCCAAGTCTTTCATATTTACACTCATTCTAAAAACAGACTGGTCTGGTAGGTCTTTACTTATTACATCACATGCCCAGTCTCTGAAAGAGGTTCTGGCACCCTTTCCTGGATACACAAGTAAGAAATAACAGATAATAATAATAATAAAAGAGCTAACACCGGAGCTACTGTGAACATGGAGATATAATGATGGCAAACTCACTCTTCATCTGCTCATTCGCCCATTGTCAAACCAAAGAAATGCAGAGGTAGAGCCAAAAGAGAGTGCAACAAATTCCAGGATTAACATCGGCTTGGCTTTTGAATTTTTTCAAGGTCTCCGTGACCCGAAAAGATTCAGAAGTGAGGCTGGGTTGGCTTTTTTTCTGATTGAACAGCTGAACAGGTGTGTTTTATTTTTGCATGACTAGCCACTAAAACAGGTAGCCAGGCTTATACTGCTGTGGATTTTTTTTCCGGTGACCTACTGTAACATACCTGTGTTACAGCTTAGTTTAGTACAGTTTTATAACCTGTATAACAAATTTTATTATTATTATTTGTTCAAGTGGTATCCTGTATACTGTATAAAGTGTAGCTACTGGATACAGGCTATAAGCAGCTGCACATGATGAACACCTGGTTTTAAACCACAATAATTTATTAGTATGGTGTAGGGCCTCCTTTCGCGGCCAATACAGCGTCAGTTCATCTTGGGAATGACATATACAAGTCCTGCACAATGGTCAGAGGGATTTGAAGCCATTCTTCTTGCAGGATAGTGGCCAGGTCTCTACGTGATGCTGGTGTAGGAAAACGTTTCCTGACTCACTCCTCCAAAACACCCCAAAGTGGCTCAATAATATTTAGATCTGGTGACTGTGCAGGCCATGGGAGATGTTCAACTTCACTTTCATGTTCATCAAACCAATCTTTCACCAGTCTTGCTGTGTGTATCGGTGCATCGTCGTCCTGATACACGGCACCGCCTTCAGGACACAATGTTTGAACCATTGGATGCACATGGTCTTACTGGTGCAATGTGCAGTTAATGAAGATTGGCCACCAGGCTGCTCCAATTTAGCCACAACACCTCCCACACTACAATGACAGGTGTTTCAGTTTCATTGTCTAACCCCTGTATGTGGATATTACACAGTTAATGATGACCTTTATATTCATATGACATTAGTTATAGTTTACTAAAGTGTAAGCAGCAGATTACATCCAGGACGGTTTTAAAGAACATACATGAACTCACTTGTGTCAGGACTGTACATTCTCTGAGCTATTTTTCTATTGTTTTCTTTGCTGATGATAGCAAACAATCCAAACAGCCCCAGTCTAACTGACCGACTGTCTACCCTTATGCTGCTCAATGAACGCAACTGTTTATTTCCATATCACTGCTCCTCAGAGAAAGCCAGTTTTATACTGCCCAATGAAGAGTGTGTAATTGTTTTGACTGAGCTTTATGCTGAGTACACTTCATTTATTCATTCATTCATCCATCCACTTTGAAAGTAGATGGCCACACAATCCATGTTTGGAAACTTTAGTTTTACAAATCTCACCAAATCCCCAATCCCCAAAACACAGGGCCGTCACCTTGTGTGTGAAGCTCTTTCTCAAGTCTTACATGAGTCAGATGTAGTGATCTTGTGATAAGAATATGGTTTTATATTGTATTGTAGTTTTACAAGTGGCTCACAGTGTCTTATAATGGGTTACTTTGTTTTCTTAATTTTCAATTATATTCTGCTTTATTCTGTATCATACTTTTAATGTAATGTTAAACACACACAAGATTTTACAGAAACTTAGACTGAGTGCAGTACTACTCCTCATCAGTAGGGGGCTATAAAACCACTTATACTATTGCTCCATGCTTGAAGGAGAGGAGTACCAGTGGTTATTTCTTTAACTGGTGCAGAGTTAACTACTGGTTGGAAAGGATTCATCTCCACAGAGGGAAAGGATTGTGGATGAATATGAAATCAAAAGGTAAACAGTGATGAGGCTGACAGTTAGTGCTCACATTCTCAGCAGCAGGGTCTTTAAGTGTGCAGCAGTTCTGAGATCCAGGATTAATCCAGACTTATATGCAAATTAAATTTGTTATGATCCTGAAGTGAATAAGTCCTCCCTGGCAGGTCTAATGTGTGGAGACCAGCTCGTCCAATATTTCTTCAGAAATGAAGGGGATTAGCAGTTGGTAGTAGTTTGTTCCTCTCACTGCAATAACAGCCTCTTATAGGCAAGTTTGTTGGACATTGCTGTATAGATCTGATGGCATTGGATGGTGCCATTAAAAACGGCACGTTGGCTTAGTGGTTAGCACGTTCACCTCTCAGTGCTGGGATCTTGGGTTCCATCTGGGTGGAGTTTCCATGTTCTCCCCGTGTCTGCGTGGGTTTCCTCCCACAGTGCAAAAACATGGAGGGTAGGTGAATTGGCTTCTGTAATAACTGTCCTGGTTTTTGAGTTAATGAGTGTGTATATGTGTGAATGAATGTGTGTGAGCCCAGATATGGATTGGCGCTCTATTCTGGGTTAAACCCTAGTGCCCGATGCAGTCCTCCAGGTGGACGGTCGTTCCTGGTCGAGAGTACGCTGTGTGTGTTTGGCTGCCGCTTTTCGCCAGTGTGTGTGTGTGTGTGTGTGTGTGTGTGTGTGTGTGTGTGTGTGTGTGGATTGAGCGTTCTGAGCAGTGTGGATTGTAAAGCGTCCTTGGGTATCTAGAAAGGTGCTACATAAGTGTAATGATAGATAGATAGATAGATAGATAGATAGATAGATAGATAGATAGATAGATCAGCGCTGACCCATCTCCATGTCTTACTTTCTCTCGCTCTCTCCCTCTCTCTTTACTTCATACACACACAAACACACTGTCTATAAGGATAAACACAGATGTCCAGTCCTCTGTGGTTGTCACCAGGCCTGAATGTGTCACATTTGCAGTGTCGGTGAGTGAGTGACTGCATGTGTGTGTGTGTTGAGAGAGAGAGAGAGAGAGAGAGAGAGAGAGAGAGAGAGAGAGAGAGAGAGAATAAATGACCGTGTTTATGTGCCCAGTAGCCCAGCTGAGGTCAGGGCCAGGGAAACGTCTCTCCTTTTTTTCCCTCTGCTCATACTTTATCCTCAACTGCTGCACACATTTACGACCCATTCAATCCAGCCAGCCCCCACATTTATACTGCTGACGTCCAGCAGAATCAGATTCAGAGCTCATGAGTCATCCAAGGGGTCAGCTCGGCCATGCAGGACCCGCTCCTGAAGCTCCAGCAGCTACCCACTGGCACAAACACAAGAGTTCCTTCCTGAGTCTTAATCAAGGATGGGACAGATCAAGCCCCACATCCTTCTCCTAAATCAACAGAGAGAGAGAGACCCTGGACTGAGGAACCTCTGTGATAATATTGTGCACTGCAGTGTATTAATTCACCCATTCATTTTTCATATGTTGAAAGTTGCAGTCCAGTGTTTTTAATATTGTAATTGCAAATAACAGGCAATGAGTTAAGCTTCAAATTAATCCATTCTATCATCCGCCTTCTGCAACTTGTTCATCTTGATCAGGGTCACTGCCAGAATCACTGGACACAAGGCAGAAAATCACTGGACAGTGCACCAGTCCATCACAGGGCATCACACACTCACCCAGTCACTCACTCGTTTACACCTGGGGAGCATGTGTTTTTGGACCGAGGAAGGAAACTGGAGCACCTGCAGTAAACCCATGCAGACACAGGGAGAACACAACACATTCCACATGCAGAGGGACCCAAGGTGGAGACTGAACCCATAAAAACAGAACCTGTTCCACCCAGAGCCACTTCAGTAGCTATGAGCATAAGCCAACATTTTACTGAGAAATGTTATAAATTTATAATAAACTTAAAATAAATGTATATTCAAGAGGCATTTATTATAAATATATTCAGTTTGAGTTAAAAAAAAATTGAATATTGCGGAAAATTTAATTAAATACAAAATGCAATTAAGTTGAAATATTTTTGAAAAATATTTGCCCATTTTTAATTAGATGCCCTCAACACGTTGAGACAATGTTGAGATGGGGGATAGTGTTAACCATGGTGTTGCATCATCTCTCTTTTTTTTTTAAACACCATTCTGTAAATGTTTGGGAACTGTCATGCTGTTGTAATCCATGAAGAGTGTGGATTGGCCTCGTCTTACTAAAATAAACAAGGCCTTCAGAGAAAAACATGTCTGGATGTCAGCATTTTGCTCCAAAAGCTGTACATCTATATCATTCAGGATTAACGGTACCTTCAGAAATGTACAAGTTGCCTGTGCCATGTGTACTGATGCACCCCATACCATTATGAAAGCTGTTTTTTTTTTTTAACTGTGCACTTATAACAAGCCGAATGGTACCCATTTTCTTTAGCCCAGAGGATGCAGCAACCATGATTTCCCAAAAGAATTTCAATCTTTGATTTGGCGAACCGTGACACTTTTGAACTTTCTTTAAACTTTTAAATGAGCCAGAGCCCAGAGAAGGCTGTGGTGTTTCTGGATCTTGTTTATATATGGTTTCGTCTTTGTATTTGTGAGTTTTAACTTGCATTTGTGAATACAGTGACAAATTGTGCTCACAGACAGTGGTTTTGGACAGTGTTTCTGAGCCCATGCAGTGATTTCCACTTCAGAAATGTGTCTGTTTTTAATTCAGTGCCTCCTACAGGCCTGAACATTACAGCCGGCCAGTACTGGTTTGGAGCCTTGTCCCTTGCATACAGAGTCTCCTCTAGATTCTCTAAATATTTAAATGACATAATGTTCCCCCAAGTTCTTTTAAATGCACATAATTACATTCTGTATTTACATTTTGCAGTGTCCCAGCTTTTCTGGAAATGTATTTATCGGCAGTTCCACCAATTAGCTTGGACTTATCCAGTCTCACACGTAGCCACCCACCAGGGAGGGTCAACGTATGCTTGTACGTCCTCCGGGATATGAAGCTAACTACCCTTTCTTTTCAAACTGCAGCTAAAAAAATGCCACTAGACAGTTCAATTCTGTATCTCCAGATCTGCTATTCCACTTAGCAGACGCCCGAGCTAACACTGAGCTTGGCGTAGACAACACCTGGAATGAAACAAATGTATTGTTAATTTTAATGGAGTGTATGCTGTAGATGAACAAGATAGAGGCTAATATTGCAATAACTAAGTATTGTGTAACCCTAGCGCACATCTGTGGCACATTAAGTCAAGTAAACAACGGAGCTAAAATGTTCTGAAACTGGATTTTCCGCCAAACTCAGACGAGTTCCAAAACCAAAGATAAGAACCAAACTCAAAGGCCATTAATATTAGCAGAGAGTTAGCAATGCTAGCATGTACTGGCTGGAGGACAGAGGAGGACACAGAAGGAATAAAAAATGCTTGTTCATCCAAAATATGTTCCCCTCTCACCCAGTCTTTAGAAGAAGGATCAACTCTCCAGCTCCACACAGGCTGTGTACATTTCAGACATAACAGAGCTCCAATCTCAGAACAAGGGATTTTAAATCCCACTCTCTTTCACACCTCCTCTTTTCCTCTCTTTTATACTAATTCACTCACACTGTGTTCATATTTTAACACTCCGATTCCATCTTCTTTTTTCTGTCTTCTCTCTCTCTCTCTCTCTGTTATTTATATCTTGTCTCCATTTCTCACCTGCTTGTTCTTTCACCTCTTTTATATTTATCACTTTTGTTTCTCTCTCTCTCTCTCTCTCTCTCTCTCTCTGGACTCACCGGACTAGGCGAGTTGGCCCAGTGCCTGATGTGCAGTGCAGTTTATTTGGGCCTTGTCCTCCAGTGTTTACTGGCCTGTTGTCTGCAGCCAGGGCGCACCAGCTTTTTAACACAGCCACACCCTTACATCAGAAACATGAATACCAAGAGCACTAGCACTAGCCCACCTGCACAGAGGGGAAAAAAGCGGGAGGTACCAAGCAGTGCTTGTGTCCACAGTTTAAAGGTGCAATCAATGATTTTCCAGTGACCACTTTATTAATGTCATGAAACAGCCTTTATACTGACATCTAGTGGCCTGGCTATGTCAGCAATGCTAAGCTAAAATACTAAGCCTATTTTAAACATGGTCATCATGTGAGAATTGTGCTATCTGACATTTAGACGTCTCTGAGAGGATTTCAGGGCCTTTTTTATACACATCACAGATATTCCAACAGATGTTTTTTTTCTTATATAAACACAATCCGTGCGCCTTCTTTTTAAGTTCCCAAAACCAAGAGGAATCAGAGAGAGACACACACACTAAGCCCCCCTCGAATTACATAAGACGTTTCTGTTTTAGGTTACAGCACATACTGACTCCAACCTTGACCTTGTGTCATTGCCTTATAAAGCATAACTCTCACAAAACATTTTTTATTAATGTCCTGCGTATACATGTCTAATCCCCCCCTCCCTCCCCACTCCCTCACTCTTGCTCTCTCTCACGGATTACATTCAATCGTTACAGACCTGCTGCTGTTTATGTGTTCCCTCTGTTTTGCCCTCGTAGGTTACATGTCTTAACATGAACAACATCTTGTGTATTTCTTTACCATATTTGACTTTTTTTTTAAACAATTTTTGCAATACCACCTGCTCTCAAATTTTTTCCATGTCATTGGGAGCATTGCTATTGGTCCATTCATTATGGAGTTTACATACAAAGTAAACAATTGCCGCCATTTTATATTAGGCAAGAATGGACTTAACAGGTTTTGTTCTTAAAGTATTAACTTAATATTATTTTTCAGGGACAACATTTTTTTCTAAATGTGCATATCTATGTGAGATATAGCCAAAGTCATGGGGGTGACCTCATTCATTGTAGAGAAGCTAACTGACTCATATTTCTTTACCGTGTTAGTGAGGGAAACCAGGGATCACAGATATCCACAACATAAACATAGTTATTATGGTTGCACTCTGTAAGGCAAATACATCTTCTTCTTAGATATCAACACTGCTCCTACTCCAGATTGTGCTTGATTCGTGTTAGTATACTGCTTTGATCTGACTCTGTGAAGCAACCGTTTGCACTACGACTGCAACCACTGCTGGTAACAGCTTAGCAACCTCCTGGGATCATAGCAACCACCTAGCATCACATTTACAGCCACCTGAATTACTATAGCAGATGAAATAGCCACTGTCATGAATACCATAGCAACCACACTATCAACCACTTTGGCATACCATACCAAACATCAAGGAACACCTCAGCAACAGCATAGCACCCACTTAGCTACACTTTAGCAACCACCTGAAACACCCTGGCAGCCATCTTAAGAACCATCTTGGATATCATAGCAACCACCAAAACATTTTAGCAACTCCATAGCACCCACTTATCAACACCAGAGAAATCATCAAAACTAACAAAGATATCACTTTGAACAGTGCAGCAACCACCTAAAATACCATAGCAACCACGTTGCAAAACTTGTACATGTTTCTGTAATACATGTTTGGTATTGTAGTGAAAGAACATTGATGCACAAAAACACAAAGAAAGGAAAGCCATGGATTATGTCTAATGAAAGCCCGCAGGATACAATGCTGCCTATGGAACGTAAATGATAGTTTACAAGCTTCTGTTTTGTGGACTTCTCTCTCACACCAGCTTGTTTCTAGGGTCTTTCGGGTCCTAAAGGACACTGTGGCTTCTGAAGATGACACCTGGACTGTGTCAGCAGACTCAGACCTTCCCCCCTCTGCCCAGGATCAAAGGTTCACCTCTAAATGGTCAGTTAATCACAGGGACTTGGCTGTGTCCTGTGGAACAATGTGAGGAGAAGACACAGTTTAAGACAGAGGCCAGGCCCCTCTAACAGTTCCACTAAATTATACAGCACTGGGCTACATCTCACACAACTGTCACTGTTATATACATGTGCTACCAGTCACTCTAAAACATCTGCTTGCTGTTCTGATGACTCCTCAGATCCAGCAAAATTACTAAACTGATTTAAAGGAGCGGTAAGTCATTTTTACCACCTGGGGTCTGATTTTGCACTGCTTTTACATAGAGAGTCTGCAATTTAGAATTGTCCCGCCTCCTCATCTCAGCCTCACCAATCACAGCACTGGACATGTGTTTATGTGAGAGCGCAAAGACAAGGTTAAACAGAGCAAAACAAACACAAGGAGCATGAAGGAATAAGAGTACTGATCAAATACAGAGAAAATGAGGGCTGTTTAGACAGAGGGAGTACACAGTTGTGGTGTTTGATCTTTGTGGTATTTTGACCCATGTTTGTGGCCATGTTTAAGTATATTTAATAGAATAGAATATAGAATAGCGGAGACATCTCGGGCACTAGGTGTCAGTATAGTATAGTGCCCCCATTTTGTTCTTCAGTTGTGAGTGGACACAACTACATCCCCACGGTGTATTTATATGAATCCTACTTGCCCAGATGTGCACATCTGATTGAGACCACTCTCTACCACTTTCATTATTGGTCAGGTTCTGACCACTAACAGCCAGGGTCAGTATTATGTATTGAAGGGTCTGTCACTCAAAGATATCCAGCCAGAAACGGTCCTACACTGTAAACTTTAACCTCTGATGAAGGGCTAGGTAATGGTTTACATAAATTATGCACAGAAACAGATGGGCTCCAGTCTCTAACTGTGCTATGAGCATGGTTCTGATGAAGGAGGGAATAAGGTCTTGTAGATATAGATATGAATTTACATCTCTGCAGATGGCTTTACAGTTGGTATGTTCAGACCAAAACATTATGAACATTACAATTTGTCCCTTGCCAAAGTGGCTCAGATCCTTATACTCAGTACAGTGTTCTGCCTCCATTCTCCCACCCCTCTATGGGTGCTATTGGAACAAGAAGACCAGTAACATCCCATTTTATTCATTCATTCATTATCTGTAAGCGCTTATCCAGTTCAGGGTCGCGGTGGGTCCGGAGCCTACCTGGAATCATTGGGCGTAAGGCGGGAATACACCCTGGAGGGGGCACCAGTCCTTCACAGGGCAACACAGACACACACAGTCACTCACACACTCACACCTACGGACACTTTTGAGTCGCCAATCCACCTACCAATGTGTGTTTTTGGACTGTGGGAGGAAACTGGAGCACCCGAAGGAAACCCACGCAGACACAGGGAGAACACACCACACTCCTCACAGACAGTCACCCGGAGGAAACCCACGCAGACACAGGGAGAACACACCACACTCCTCACAGACAGTCACCCGGAGGAAACCCACGCAGACACAGGGAGAACACACCACACTCCTCACAGACAGTCACCCGGAGGAAACCCACGCAGACACAGGGAGAACACACCAACTCCTCACAGACAGTCACCCGGAGGAAACCCACACAGACACAGGGAGAACACACCACACTCCTCACAGACAGTCACCCGGAGGAAACCCACACAGACACAGGGAGAACACACCAACTCCTCACAGACAGTCACCCGGAGGAAACCAACGCAGACACGGGGAGAACACACCACACTCCTCACAGACAGTCACCCAGAGGAAACCCACGCAGACACAGGGAGAACACACCACACTCCTCACAGACAGTCACCCGGAGGAAACCCACGCAGACACAGGGAGAACACACCACACTCCTCACAGACAGTCACCCGGAGCAGGAATCAAACCCACAACCTCCAGGCCCCTGGAGCTGTGTGAATGCGACACTACCTGCTGCACCACCGTGCCGCCCCATCCCATTTTATCTCTATATTTATTGCAGTGAATTTAATCTCTTATTATATTTATGCATATTAATATTAATACATAGAGAGAGAAGAGTGACAGTTAAAGATAAAAGGCACAGCAGGGTTTTATGGTGTGTGAGGCTCGTACAGATGTCTGAGTGTTTAACAGCTGATGTTTCTGGACATCTGTTATGGCTTGTAGACTGGAGCGGGGGCCAGCACTCTGTCAGACCAGTGTTGACCAGCTCTGACCTCAGAGCTTTTCTGTTCTCCGTCACAACCCCAGCTTACTCTCAGGCCTAAGATCTGCCTCATGTATATTAAGTATACAGATAAATCTTAAAATGGTTTTGCAGTATAATGTACAATTCAAAAGTCAAATATGTTCCCACTCTTTTGTCATTAGATGCAGTATGTAAAATTATGTTTAAAAAATTTTTTTTGTTTTGTTTAGAATAATATTTTCATTGTCATGTGACCCACTCTTAGTAGCACAAAGTGGTTCATAAAGCACTACAAAAGCACTTTAGTTCTTCATCTTATGTGATGATATTCATTCATTCATTGTCTGTAAGCCCTTATCCAGTTCAGGGTCACGGTGGGTCCGGAGCCTACCCGGAATCATTGGGCGCAAGGCAGTAACACACCCAGGAGGGGGCGCCAGTCCTTCACAAGGCAACACACACTCACACACTCACACCTATGGACACTTTTTGAGTCGCCAATCCACCTACCAACGTGTGGTTTTGGTCTGTGGGAGGAAACCAGAGCACTCAGAGGAAACCTACGCAGACTGTGAAAACACACCAAGCTCAGACTGTGACCCTGAGCGGGGCTCGAACCCACAACCCCAGGACCCTGGAACTGTGTGACAGTGATATTACCTGTTGCTGCCCTATATATATATATAGGTGCTAACTTATTTCCATTTAATAAATTAGCACAAGTCATCTGGGCAGAGGTAACAGGGTTCTGATGTGAATAGCACAGGGAGTGTTACTTAGCTGACCTTGCTGACCTTGTCACAATTTATGGTGTAATCATGCTCTGATGACCCTTAAAATAGCAATATTACACACAATTACTCACACACTCTCTCTCTCATACACGCGCACTCACTAACTGACACACTGTGAAAGCGTGACACATTCAGGCCTGGTGGAGCAGGAGAGCTCAGGGCTGTTTAGGCCAAGCCCTTTTAAGGTCAGTCCTGGATAAAGCCTCTGTCCCCCGGGAGGCCCGACTGCAAATTCCCGCAGCTGTTTTTTATATGAAGGAAGATGTGGGGAGCAGCACTGTAAAACTGGTCAACTTCTACACCAGCATGTGTGCCATAAATACCAGGCCTTTAACCCTCACGCCTCCCCCACCTTACTGCGCCTCTCATGTCCTGTTGTCTTTTTCTCACTAGCAGCTCATTCAGACAAACATACTTCCACAGGAACGAGAGCGCTTGTAGGTGTACAATGCAAGTGTATCAAAGACTCCCAGTGAAAATGACTGTGTGCTGTTTTTTATACACTAGAACTATACTGTAGCACCATAGCTGAGCTCTGAAACTGCCAGGATTTCTTCTGTTATAAACCTAAGGGACCAAACCCATCCACTTCTGGGAAGTCCATGACTATAAAGAAACACTATGTTGCATTTATATTATAAAATATCAGCTTCAAAATCATTGTGATGCTCCACTGACCTGTAAGAGGGGGAGCAGAGCCTCTGTCATTGCTAATCTGGACTCAGCACTGCAGAAATCGCACTATGTAACTTTTGGAGGAGGGTGGGAAAACACACCACTCACCCCCTGATTTTAGGGCCATGCTGTAAATGTGAATTACCCTCTGGAGCTGTAGGGGGAGCCCAGGAGCACAACTACCAAATTTACCTAGTGTTCCTTTAAATACTTACTGCCTAACTCGGTGTATAGGGATTAGCCTCTTAGCATCTGCATATACTGCATAATGAAGCTTATAATAAAACATTAAAAGCTACTACTCTAACTTGTTTTGTTGTGTTGTTTTCTTCTCCTTCCAGGTTTAAAACTCTAGCAGCTCTGTTTAAACACTGAAACGTGTTGTTGATGATTAGGTTAAAAGCACAGAAAGGCTTTTCCTTTCCTCTGAAAAGCTTGGTCTCGACAATAAGGAGGCTTTAGTCTTGTTTACATGAAGAGGTTGGAAAAGAAATGGAAAAGAACATTGATTCTCAGCGCAGTGCGTAACCACACTGCCAGGGCTGTTAGTCATGCAAAAGAATTATTAGAAGGCAGCAACTGATTACATACAAGAGACTCGCATGGAAAAAGTGGGACACACAAAGATTCACCATGTTTAATCCGCTGAAGGGCAGAAAGAACTCTGTGGAGGGCCACAGCTCTCTTCATCACAGTACACTTCTGAAGACAAAGCCTAAATCCAGCTGCGTTTCCTGAACCTTTTAAATCCACTGGAAACGGAGATTGCCTCAGTTTTACACCCCTCTTTTCTCTTGTATAAAGTCTAATAAAGTGTTAAACTGCTTTCTAAAGATACACACATGAAAGAATGCTGTTGCATGAAGGAGGTTTACAGATTTAAATACCAACACCTTTTAAATGAGTCACTACTAGGACATCAGTACTTATAAAATCACACTGTGTGACTGGACCCAGCTATGCTCGACTAGTACTGCAACTTTTAAAACTCAAACGTGTACTGAACCCACTCAGACTGCGGAGGAGGAGCTTATTCCTCCTGCTGTCAAAGCCATCACAGCCTCTGTGCTGTATGTGACCAGGTCCTATGGGCAGTGGGGTATGAAATGGTTACTGGGGTGCTGTCTCTCATGTCGCCAGGACAGGTCTTCAGTAACCATTCAGTAACCCTTGTGTCATATTCCACACCCTGAGTGACAACCTAACATTGACCTTAAACCTTACCCTAATCCTAAATCTTACCCTAACACTAATCCTGACAAAGCTGCCCATAAAACTTAACATAATGTAAAACTTAACCTTAAAGGGATTGTCTACGATTGTGGGGAAATGCAGTTCTAAGCTCTGCATTTTTAAGGTGGAATGTTGTGTTTGAAGGAAAAGAACGACTCTTGCTTGTAAGTAGATGTAGTTTAACTTGTCTGTAAGTTTTTATTCACTGTTTGAATGACCACAGAAACACATTTGTAACTCTAGTTGTTTAGTTTTGTAGCCCGTTCAGTAATGTAATAAGCCGTCTACCGAATTTGGAGACATTTCCACCTTAAGTGATGTGAAACATAAAAACAAGTCAATATTACCCATGGGATAGGACAATATCCTCATCTCAGTTTGTGCTTTTTAACATTTGAATCCCTTCCGTTGTCTAAAAAACTGAAGATGCCATGAGCAGAGAGAGAGAAAGCCTAGCATACCGGACCGAGACATTTTGTTTTTTTACTCATTTACAGACACCGGGGCTTCGTAAACACCTTAGACCAGTTTTGAATAGCAAATGGTGAGGAAACATCTTCTGAATTTTATAAAATGTTTTTCACAATAGTAAACTTTGCCTTTGTGTCAAACTGTAAACTCCAAAGCTCTAAGCTCTCTTTAGAAGAGGCGGGATTGTCTCCTGTGTAACGCATTTTAGATCATTGTTTCTGTAGTTCTAGAGCAGGAAGTGCCCAATGTGTTGATGGTGATTGACCAGTCAGTCGTACCGTGCACTTTGGTCGATCAAGGTACATTTAAAAGTGTGAATCTGCCTTTTTCCCACATGAAAATGATTAAGTGCAAATATAGGTCCACCCTCACGCCTGCGGTCCAATGAAACCAAACCAATGAGACAGAAAAAGACGCCATTGTTTTGTATTCCCCAGGTCAGGAAATAGACGTCTTTGCACACATTTCAGTTTCTTCCAGTCTTAACCATGTACTGCACCTGGGATTTAAGGGGTTAATAACTGAATCTTACTTTGAGGTTGAAGGGGTTAAAGTCTCAGGTCAGTGAACACATTACTCTGCCTTATTTACTGTTCCTCACTTATTCACGCCCCTCCTGCCAGGCCTCCACTTCTTAGGAAACTGCTGGTGGAACAGTTCTTACCTTGGTAAGATTCTGCTTCCTGTTGTTGTGTTTCTAAGCTCTCTGAACCAACAAAGGCAGCACAGAAAAGATCGGCTACCGTCCACAGTCACCTCAGCCCAGCCTTGTTATGAAAGAGTCGAGAGCTGCTAAATGACCTGATCTGGACCCGAGGGCTTTCGCTCAAGCTGATCTTGGGCCTTGTAGCTTGCTGACTGAGGGAAGAGGGTTTGAGAAGAAATATGAGCATCTATCAAAGGAACTGCAAGAAGCTCATGAAGGAAGCAGAGTAGATGACATTGCATTTTAGAAATAATAAAGGGGCCACATGGATCCTTGGAGCAATTCTGCAGAACAACCACTTTGGCTCCATAAAGAACGCTGATGTTTGTTTTTGTAAAGGAATACTCCAGTGTTTTCCAGCCTCATTTCTATCTGCCACATCTTTGGCGTACAGCTGATCATTTTAGCCAATCTCGTTCAAAAACAAACAAGCCACGAAGGGTTTCTGAAGTGAAGCTATGTGCCTTTACAAGCAGACAATTTTGTAAAGTGTGAGGGGCCATTAGACAGTTTAGGGACCTCCACCTATTTTAAGAGTTGTATTAAAAGTCTCTGTCTGTTATAATGTCCTGTTAAAGGGAACATATAATAAAAAAACCTCCCATACATTTGTCAGTCTGGAGCTCCTACCTGCCCACAAACTAATATAAATCAACCCTGTCGGTTTTTGTGGGCTGAAAGCATGATCTCCAATCACAAACGCACTGGACACTCATGTCCAAGCCAAAGAAACAAAAGAAACATGGAGAAATAAGTGCACTGATTAAATATGAAAAAAATGTGGAGAAAAGTAGAAAGAGAACAAAGCAAAAATGGCTAAAAACCAGAAAATCTCCTCCTCCCTCCTCATGCCTGGGGTCTCACGCTGAACTGAGCTGTGGCTCATTCTCACTTAAAGGAACAGGTGCTGAAAATAGCCATTCTGAACAGTGCTGTTTACACAGGGGTAGAACGCTGCTGTGGTGTTTGATCCTTGTGGTATTTTGAACAAAGCATGTCACATGTTTCATTAAGAACTCAGAACTGTGTTTACTTGTGCAAAAAGTGGTTTAAGATGTTTCTCTAGTCAACCAAAGGTGGGTTCTTCTGTGAAACTGTTTTTTTAAAAATATTTTTTTTATAAAATTAATCTCAGACATTGGAATTTGAGCCAAAATTAAAAACTCATAATTAAAACAAAAAGTGAAGATAGGATAAAACGAAAATAAACAGGAAAAATAATCTTTTCTAAAACTAACAGGTAACAGGGCAGTGAGTGGAGTGCAGATGTAATATGATCCCTCCATCTCCTGCGAGTCAGAACCGTGACAGAAGGGTTCTGGACTCGCTGCAGGTGTGAAATGAAGTTATTTGGGAGAACAGATTAAATAGCAATAATCTTGATGTGATGAACAAATGGACACATCTCACACTATCTGCAGGAGAGAGAAACACAACTGATTCCACGGTCACCTCCTAATGATGTTGACAGCTACCCTATGGTGTAAGACCTTCAGTTCGGCTCCTGAAGGCCTGACCATTGGAAACTACAGTATACACATTGGCAGATACCCCTGAAAAAGAAATTCTGATCGAACAGTATGTTCATATGTTTCCTACCAAGACTTAACAATAAAATAAGAATACAGCTAAACCCTCACAGTGTTTTATTACAGCCAGCGTGACACTATCCAATAGTCATATCTCATTGTAGCACTTTTAAAAGGGTATTTCCTACTTCTAAGAAGTTTAAGAAAGTCCTGAGGGCTCCCTCCTGCTTTCAGGCATTTTTTTTTTCTTTTTTTTTGATGACTGTAGGGGTAAATAGGCGAAAACAAGTCAGGGGACAAGAGGTAGAGCCTCACTGCCTTTTGCCATGTCTGCTTGTGATTTAGAGAAATGCTGGCACAGTCCCGTGATTCCACTGAAGCCACTAGAAGGCATCTTGTTGCTAATCTGGAACAGATGGGTGATCTCCTGTCTCTCTCTCTCTCGCTCTCTCTCTTTTTCAGTAAATGGAGCTGGGGCCTCCCCCTCCCCCAACCAAGCATGGAAACTCCACTCCGACCCTTATTGATGGGTCGCTCAAATTGCATTAAGATAAGTGAGGTGGACTTCTAAAGGCCCCGGCAGAACCCATCTCCAGACCTTTTCTCGCTAAAGTAGCTGCAGTTTGGTAACCATTATAGAGTTATTGGCAATTAAAATCTCCGACTTCAGCAGAGCTGGGAGAAATATGAGCCGGTATAAGCCCATATAATGAGTGTGTGGAGGAAACAGGTCAGCTAGTGTCAGCATAAGATGGTGCTAACAAAACGTTGATGCTTGTAGCATTCAGCAAACTGCGTGGCATTACATAACCAATATCTGGGAGATGGAGCTTTGGCAGCACAATCTGTCTAAGTGGTCTTCTTCTAAATAAACATCTCTCAGTGCCTCCTCACTGCCTGAAATGCTCCATTCTACACAACAGTCTACCATCCAGCCATATGGTGCAAGCCTCCAGACCCCAGTTCCCCCCAGTGCACTTACAAAGCTCCTTTTGTTCCATCGCGCTGAAGGAAAATGGGAATGCACGCAAATCTTTCCAAGGCAAAAGAACCATAGCTGCAATCGATAGGCTTTTGGGGGTTGCTGATGTTTTTTTTTTTTCTGTCTTTTTTCTTGAACAAAACTGGGCCTCCACAGTTCTCCCATGCATCTGGAAGTTGCTCTGTGTATGCAACTCATCAAGGATTTCTGCATGGAACATTAGCAGGGGCCTACATCCTTTCGCCAGTTTGATTAGGCCTCTCTGATTATCAGTACAAGCAGAGCACTTTACAGGGTGTGGTTCATTAACTTCCAGCCTGCCACTGTAACAAATCCAATCTGATAAGAGCCACGTTACCTCTCGCCCACAGCTCCAGTCTGGCAAGCCAAGCGAAACCTACGGATTAGGCCTGTTTTTTGGGATTTGCCCTCTGGAGCTCTGAAAATCTGTGGCTAATGTTGGGAATCGAGTATTAGCCGTATTAAATCTGAGCTGTCCCACGCATGGCTACACATCTGATATGAATTTGATAATTCCTTCTGGCCCATACTGAACCCATTATGATTCCATTTGGGCACACAAACCATGCTAATAGAGGTGGGGTGGATTTGTAAATATTTGGCAGCTCCCAAACACTGCAGACCCATGTGTTTATTTGGCGTCAGTCAAATTAATCTACTAGCGCTCCTAGTGGTGACCGAGAGAATAAGCCTCTGTACCAAGGTCACTCTTAATAATATTGAGCCTACACATGTATTCTGAGGAACCCATTTTGGTTTCTCTACGTAAAATTTAATGGATGCTTTTTTAACAATAATGTCCATGATTTGATTACATTTTTTTGTGGTTGTTGTTAAATTTCTAGAATGCCGTTTTGCTGTTAGTAAATGAATACTTCGAAGACGAAAATAAAAAAAAGCATCACAGCCGCTCTGATCACTTTGCATCTAACCACCGACAAATTAATTGTTAACTATGGCTAGATACCACATCAAGCACCACTTTGCAACACCACAAAATCACAGGACGGAAACAACACCCAGGTCTTCATTCAGGCCACTGTCAACATGGTTTAGGACTGTATTGTTAGGGGTCTTGCCCAAGGACTACTGCTGTAGAAGTGAGGTTTTACCCAATGACAGAATGGTATTACATAATACCAATACAGTGGTATTATGACGCAATAAAAACTATAATGTAAACTCCCATTTGTAAGTGTGACAGATGTTTGCTATTTTGTACTTTAAATGATATAAATTGAGATCACTTTACTGTACAGCATTTACAGTCACTCATTCTTATTTGTGTAACCATTTCATCCTGTTAAAAGTTAATGGCAGGTCCTGAGCTTAGGCTGGGAATCACTAGGGTCAACACACCACAAGGAAAATTTCATCACAGAGCATCCCACACTCACACCTACGGACAGGACACTGTTGCACAGCCAGGATGTGTTCTCAGATAGTGGGGAGAAACTGGAGGCCGGCACTGGAAGGAGACCCTCACAGACACAGAGAGAACACACAAGACCCCTAACAGACAGTGGCAAGAGGTAAGGATTGAACCCACAACCCTAGAACCCTGGTACTGTGTAGCTACTGTAACTAAATAATATTAAATTTACAGTTTCAGTAGTGACCCTTATTAGAGATTGAGACTCACCCCAGCAGCACTGACATAACCTCCCAGCCTCTTGACAATCTAATTCACAGTCCACCTCTTATATTTACACCACCAGAGGCTGGAGGTGCTTCATTTTATAGATACTGTAGCTGTAACTCCACCCACTAAAAACAACCTACTGATTCAGATGACACCCCGTATATAAACACCATCACAAACACATTCATTTACTTCATGGTTATGATTTCACGAGTTCAACTAATACGTTACATTATCTGTTGGTGAAATGGTCTGTGTTAAAGTTGTTGGATTTGAAATGACGCTTTTATTTGTCCTAAATTTACTTCTGAAGAAACTGCACGGAAACAGCTGCTTTGGAATGATGTACCAACAATAAAAGGGGACATATTCTACTCGTTTTCCAGAAGTGAGCACAGTTCGGGGTAGTGTTGTAGTCAAGACCACTAGAGCCAAGTCAGAGTCAAGACCAAGAGTGGGTCTGAGTAAAGACCAAGGCTTATATAGTAGGGCTCTGTCCCAAAAGCTAGTGAGCGCTCTACATAGAGAGCATTTTACGTCATAGTGTGTGCGCCTCCGACACATAGATTGTCCAAATTAGACACTTTAAGTGTGCCACCTCCTGAGATACCTTAATTTGGACGAATTTTAAGGCAACATCGAACTGTTGTCATGATGTAACGCAAGCACAGATTTCGTCTATTTCGCTCTTCTCCCAAAAATAGTTAAAATCGCGATAAAAACAGGAAGAGCAGAATCCACCGCGCTAAAACGCCGAGGCGACACTAGCCGCTGAGTTACGTAAACACCGGTGGCGTGTAGTGGGTCAGTGTCTACTTATGGCAGCTTACTGGGTTTCTGGGACAAACCTCGGTAGTGGCCGAGACCCAGACGATACAGAGACCACGCTAAAATATTTTTCATCTTATAAAAATTAAAAGAATAGAATGGAAATGATAAATTCGCTTGTAATTCCTTATATATTAATTATTATTCGTTATACATCATATATATTATAATATCCATCCATCCATTATCTGTAAGCACAGACAGTCACCCGGAGAAAACCCACGCAGACACATGGAGAACACACCAAACTCCTCACAGACAGTCACCTGGAGGAAATCCACGCAGACACAGGGAGAACACACCACACTCCTCACAGACAGTCACCTGGAGGAAACCCACGCAAACACAGGGAGAACACACCATACTCCTCACAGACAGTCACCTGGAGGAAACCCACGCAAACACAGGGAGAACACACCATACTCCTCACAGACAGTCACCCGGAGCGGGACTCGAACCCACAACTACCTGCTGCACCACCGTGCCGCCCTATATATATATATATAATAAGATATTATATTTAATCATATAATATATAAATTGCTATAATATATAAAATCTTTTATTATATTATATTTTTGTATAACTAAGACAGTTAATCTGTCGGAAGCAAAGCTGTTGGACATGATTCTAGAGGCTTTGGTAAACTTTCCTTGTACTGTGACAGGGCTGGATTGACAGGTTTGGATTTTGCTGGATGTCTCAACCTCATAGCAGGAGGCATTTATGAATTAGGTTTTTAATATTAGATTATATATTTGTCTTATGTAATACCTTGTTTAGTGATTGTGTCTTACCTGTAAACCAAGTTGGAGCCAATGTTCAGAAAATGTGACATTAAAATCTGTACATAATATATATTTCAGTGGCGTGTATAGAGTAGAGCAGCCACCAGTCCAGCTGTTTAGCTGACGTTAGCCATATTATTAATAATATTTGCATTCCATACTCTTATGCACTCGTTGCGCTTGTTTTGCTTTGTTTAACCTCAGCTTGTCTCCTCTCACATTAACCCAGGTCCAGTGCTGTGATTGGAGAGACTCAGATGAGGAGGCGTGACTGTTCTGAAGTACCTGCCATCTATATAATAGGCATCACAAAATCAGAATGACTCATTTTATCCCATATTCACAGACTTGGTAAACCACAAAGTACTGTTTGGGTTGGTAGATTACCACGTTAATGGGGGATTGCCTCACTGAAAAAGTGGAATGTTTTGCCATAAAATATAGTCCCCTTTAATGTAAACCTACAGAAATTGTGTAGAGTGCAGTTTTGTGGATGTAGTGTATATTGTAGGATAGCTACATTACATTTTTAGTTCCAGCATTAAATGAAAAAGGAAGATTTGGACACCAAACATGTCTTGGCTGATGGACAACATCTGGGTTAAGTGGAAAATTGAATAAATCTGTCAGTCACATTATTTGCCGAGCCATTTTTTTAAGAAGCCATTGCCATAAATGATAAAAGATATAATTGGGTATTAACAATTTAAAAAAATTGTATATATTTTAAAATTAACCTTTCCTTGAAACACATGATCAAGGCAAGAATAAGCTGTTGTCTATCCCCTGGTACTCAGATGTCTTACAGATCAAAAGGATGACTGATATCAGACACAGGCTACAAGGAGATGCAAATACAACGCTATATCTGAGCATAAAAGCATAATCCAGTTGCTCTGAGACAGGTCAGCTGGAGGTCTTCATTCATGACTTATGTACGTATTAAACTCGCTATTTCTGTGGCCTACAGCATTGCATCACTCTGTTCTCAGCTGAATCTGGAAACTTGATCACTGTCAGGGTTTGATGTATTAAATAAACCTACTGTCCAAGTCAAGCCGAACACGACCAAATAAGGCCTCTGCCTCTTACCTTCTCTGTCTCTCTGCCCTCTCTCAGGGCTGTCCTGAGACGCCTGCTCCCACTCCAATCCTTCAGAATCCCATTGAGGCCGGACCACTGCTCCTTCTGCCTTCTGCTCGCCGTCTACTATGGGCTCCTCACTGGCCTCGGAGTTCTGGGACACAAGAAGAAAAGTGTTGGGACAGGCCTGTGAGGAAGTCTGATAGAGATATAGGGTTTATTACTGATTCTTTAAACATTGTTAAGGTTTTTAAAGATGCAACTGAGCCTGCACAGGACTGGAATGGGATCCTCATGAGCTTGAGGTCATCATGCCCTATGGGAAGCATTGGAAGCATAGTGACCATGGGCTGTAAGGCAGTGCCTTGTCAGGAAAAAACTGGAATGGTGTCAGTGATCCAGAACAAATGATCCAACATCAGCCCTTGAACTCACTGATGTTACATTCATTCATTGTAACTGCTCATCTAATTCAGGGTGGGTCCGGAGCCTACCCAGAATCACTGGGTGCAAGGCAGAAACACTCCCTGGAGGGGGCACCAATCCTTCACAGGGCAACACACACTCACACCATACAGACACTTTTGAGTCACCAATCCACCTACTCACGTGTGTTTTCGAACCGTTGGAGGAAACCCACACAGACACAGGGAGAACACACCAAACTCCTCACAAACTAGCTCACCCGGAGCGAGACTTGAACCCACAACGTCCAGGTCCCTGGAGTTGTGTGACTGTGACACTACCTGCTGCACCACCGTGCCACCTTCACTGGTGTTTATTTAGCATCTGAAAATCTAGAATAGAATTGTAAAGGCTTGTACTGCAGAAAAATGGGGACAACCTGCTTATTTATACCCTGGATTTCAGTGTTGTTGGATAGTGCCCATACACACACATCATAAACAAAATAATAAAATAACAAACAAAAATTTTTTTTTAATTGACAGTAAAATAATGAAAGCGGCACAGTGGCACAGCAGGTTAGTGTCGCAGTCACACAGCTCCAGGGACCTGGAGGTTGTGGGTTCGATTCCCAGGTGACTGTCTGTGAGGAGTGTGTTGTGTTCTTCCTGTGTCTGCGTGGGTTTCCTCCGGGTGCTCCCGTTTCCTCCAGCAGTCCAAAAACACACGTTGGTAGGTGGATTGGCGACTCAAAAGTGTCCGTAGGTGTGAGTGTGTGAGTGAATGTGTGTGTTGCCCTGTGAAGGACTGGCGCCCCCTCCAGGGTGTATTCCCCGCCTTGCGCCCAATGATTCCAGGTAGGCTCTGGACCCACCCACATAATATGAGTATTATGGGATATCCCCATTATTAACAAAGTTCAAGTTTGATGTTGGAATAAGGTTTTTGTTTCCAATAAAGAAATGTAAAAATGAATGTTTATTGTTGTTTCTCTGTTACAGATTCAAACTTTTTAGAGTTTACAGTTATCTACTGTCATGATGTGGCCGTTTTTTACCACATAAAAGCTATTTTTTACATGGATGGAAGTCCTGCACTGTACAGGAAAAAAGCCACATGCAGTTTGCGAGCCACGGTTTGCCAACCCCTACCATATAATCTGTGGACATTTTTACAGTGCTTTCCCTGTATGCAGGCTATAATGTATCTGTATCAGTGAAGCACCTCATTCATGCAGATATGGAATGAGGAGATGTTCAGTCTTTACGCTGTTCTTCATTTTGTTGCTCTGGAGTCTTGTAGCGTCTGCAACAGTGCTGTGACTTTAATAGATGGAGGTGTAAAAGACTGCAAGGCAGAGACCTGAAGAAACATCTTGGCATTGAAATAAGTGAGTTATTTCTACTAGTAGCCAAAGTAGCCAATCCAGTCCATGACAGTGTTCACAAACACCGTGATGGTCTTAAAGCAAACACTTTCCCATTGAAATGTTGAAAATCAACAGCTTAACATTCCTTGTGCAAAAAATTTCCTCAGCAGACTTTATCCTGGCAGAGGGAGCGGAACTGTAAGTGTATAATAGCGGTGTTTTAAATCTGTTTTATCGCGAGTTCACTGAAGTAGGTTCACTGGCTGTGAGCTGTACACAGATGGAACCGCTTCACATGACTTGCACTAATCCCTCCCACTTCGTTTGCCGCTGTCCATTCTTTTTTTTCGGTTACTAACTTCACTGCTCCACCGTTGCTGTTTTTAAAGGAAGGAGCACATATTGATTTCTATTTTATGACTTGTTTTGAAGTGTTGTTACCGGTACCAAGGCAGAGAGATCAGCTTTTTCTTGGAAGGGAAGACAGGCAGAGGTCGACTGTGTTGGGACGCTGGTGTGACAGCTGTTCTGAGGAGTAGGGCCTGCCTGGTGTGTTTGTTTAGGGGGGAGATGTCTTCATCGCTGCTACTCTGTTTCCTGCACTTGTACAATGTCCAAAATTCCTCCACAGCCCTGAGGAGACACCGACCCCATGCAGCATTTGTCATACTAATTTGTCCATGTCCAAATCCCACCCCACCAAAACATCACTGCTCTCTATCAAACACTCTCTCTCTCTCTCTATCTCTCTCTCTCTCTCTCTCTCTCTGTGTCATTGAAAGAAATGAAAATGATGAAATCAAAATGCTCCATCACACATTTCCATGACAAAAAGGAGATATTTTATTGTAATTTCAATTCGATGCAATTAATAAGTCCATTATTCCAATAACAACTAATGCACAAACAACAATTCTTATGGGTTTTTTTTCAATGCCCTGCATTCCTGGTCAACAATCAGAGGATATTTTGCACAGTTTTCTGTTTGGTTTAGATCTCCTTATCTCTGTTAGCCCCACCACACACACGCACAGACACATGTACAGATGAATATCAAATCTCATCTCATCTCTGGAATGTGTTTGTAAACAGCCAGTGTCCAGCCCTTTAGCTTCGGCTCACGGCAGTCCATCGACGTGTAAAAGGACTGGGAGGTCATGGTGCTGGAGCAGTAGGGGGATGCTCCTTATTCTTTCCTGAGATATGATCAGATGTTAACAGATGATGTTTATCTATCTCTATAATATAAGTGAAACACCAGTAAGTCTCCTGTTCCGGCGCTGTAAAGTGAGTCAAGCTATGATTAAATATATATTCACTGTCAGTGACAACGGAACGACTCTAAACCATATCGCAGCGGTCATCAGACGTTGACTGAAAAAGGTTCTAATTGCAGCCAAATCTCAGTGGTGGTCAGGAGTAAGGTTTGTACAAATGCACAGTCATCTCTTACATTAGCGAATAAAATCAGTATAGATTTATGGACACCATGTGACTGATAGAGGGCGGCACTGTGGTGCAGCAGGGAGTGTCGCAGTCACACAGCTCCAGGGACCTGGAGGTTGTGGGTTCGATTCCTGCTCCGGGTGACTGTCTGTGAGGAGTTTGGTGTGTTCTCCCTGTGTCTGTGTGGGTTTCCTCCGGGTGACTGTCTGTGAGGAGTGTGGTGTGTTCTCCCTGTGTCTGCGTGGGTTTCCTCCGGGTGACTGTCTGTGAGGAGTGTGGTGTGTTCTCCCTGTGTCTGCGTGGGTTTCCTCCGGGTGACTGTCTGTGAGGAGTTTGGTGTGTTCTCCCTGTGTCTGTGTGGGTTTCCTCCGGGTGACTGTCTGTGAGGAGTGTGGTGTGTTCTCCCTGTGTCTGTGTGGGTTTCCTCCGGGTGACTGTCTGTGATGAGTGTGGTGTGTTCTCCCTGTGTCTGTGTGGGTTTCCTCCGGGTGACTATCTATGAGAAGTGTGCTGTGTTCTCCCTGTGTCTGCGTGGGTTTCCTCCGGGTGACTGTCTGTGAGGAGTGTGGTGTGTTCTCCCTGTGTCTGCGTGGGTTTCCTCCAGGTGACTGTCTGTGAGGAGTGTGGTGTGTTCTCCCTGTGTCTGCGTGGGTTTCCTCCGGGTGACTGTCTGTGAGGAGTGTGGTGTGTTCTCCCTGTGTATGTGTGGGTTTCCTCCGGGTGACTATCTATGAGGAGTGTGGTGTGTTCTCCCTGTGTCTGTGTGGGTTTCCTCCGGGTGACTGTCTGTGAGGAGTGTGGTGTGTTCTCCCTGTGTCTGCGTGGGTTTCCTCCGGGTGACTGTCTGTCAGGAGTGTGGTGTGTTCTCCCTGTGTCTGCGTGGGTTTCCTCCAGGTGACTGTCTGTGAGGAGTGTGGTGTGTTCTCCCTGTGTCTGCGTGGGTTTCCTCCGGGTGACTGTCTGTGAGGAGTGTGGTGTGTTCTCCCTGTGTATGTGTGGGTTTCCTCCGGGTGACTATCTATGAGGAGTGTGGTGTGTTCTCCCTGTGTCTGCGTGGGTTTCCTCCGGGTGACTGTCTGTGAGGAGTGTGGTGTGTTCTCCCTGTGTCTGCGTGGGTTTCCTCCGGGTGACTTTCTGTGAGGAGTGTGGTGTGTTCTCCCTGTGTCTGTGTGGGTTTCCTCCCACAGTCCCAAAACACACGTTGGTAGGTGGATTGGTGACTCAAAAGTGTCCGTAGGTGTGAGTGTGTGAGTGAATGTGTGAGTTGTGTGTTGCCCTGTGAGAGACTGGCGCCCCCTCCAGGGTGTATTCCTGCATTGTGCCCAATGATTCTAGATAGGCTCTGGACCCACCACGAACCGAACTGGATAAGCGCTTACAGATAATAAATGAATAAATGTGACTGATTGAGTATAGATAGATTCAAGTTTATTGTCATTGCTCAGTACAAATACACAAGCAGAAACATGCAGTTAGCATCTAGCAGAACTGCAAATATTAGAAATAGTGCAAACCAAATTGTCTTCGATGCAGCCAAACTCCTGTAAATCAAATCAGACATATTTTGGAGCTGCTCAGCTCTTGTTGAATTTTGGGGAGATGTTTCTAATACCCTCTCAGTAGTAAGTGACATGGTGATTAGACCAGACCCATTCATTGCATTGTTTGGTGTGTCCCCGTCCAACTTACAACTAACCAAAATGGATGGGGATCTGACAGCCTTTACTACCATGTTGGTTAGATTAATTTTGCTCAAATGGAAATCCCCAGTACCTCCTCCCCATCCTGTCTGGATTGAAACAGTTTTAAATTGTGAAAAGTTAGATAAAATCAACCGTACATTTAAAGCTCTTACAAAAAAATAAGATCAATGTGAACCCCTTTCTTTTCTTATGTAAAACAACTGCACGTCTCTGCAGATCCAGAACGATGGGTGCTGGGGGTGTCTGAATATATGGCACCTACTGTGCCAAAGAAGACCCTTCATTTGACTGAGTTGACCCAGGAACTTTAAATATAGATGTATAAGAATGTAGCATGTTTGTGTTGTGTTTTTTTGTTTGTTTTTGTTTTCTTTAGTTGTTTATTTAGTATTTACTTGTTTGCTTGTTTTTATGTGTGTGCTTGATATTTCTCATATTCTTACTACGTTACTTGTGAGTGCAGTTGTTTTATAAATGCCATGTATTTTGAAAATCTCACATAATTACTTCTTAAATACAACTGAAAGAGGTGCTGACGTAAAAAAAAACCAAACCCAAATTACCTTTGGTTGAATACAATATAAACAATATATAAAATGTGCAAAACAAACCAGTATCATCGCTGTCCAATGAAAAACATGCATCTCTGAAAATGGTAACTTTACAGGAGAAGGGAAATAAATAAATCAAGGTAAAAAAAATATTATTCCAAGTTATTTTGGAGCATTTCTATTGGTTCATTCGTTACGAAATTTTCAGTGTGAAGGAGGAGCTGCTGAGTTCAAAAGAGGCTTGTTTTTATTTGGTTTTAATTGGACAGCAAAGATATATAACACTCCATTGTTATGTGACTAAGCAATATCAATATATATGAATATGAACATGCCAAACAATTAAAACGCCATAAATTTAAAAACAACTATGAAAGGCTCGATCTAAGCCCAAACCCAGTCCACAAAGTGACTCACCCACTGCTGATTGGGCATGGCCAGTGAGCTCAGCATATCCGCCATAGCGCCCAAAATCTGATCAGTGCGTCCTTGGTTCTTCTGTAGAGCCTTCATCCTGCGCTCAGTTCTTCTCTATCTCTCGCCCTGTCTTCCAGAGATCCCTGTCTTTCCTGTAGTGCACTGTGGCCAAGCTGGGAGCCGCAGCCCAACTCCTAGACGCCTGGCCCTCCTGCACATAAATAATTGATTGTGGAAGAGCGAAGGAGCGCTTTTGTTTGGACTGACGTGGGCTTGTTTTCCCCACACACCACTTTCCTCCTCTGCTGCTTCTTCCAAGCTGTAGGCTACAGCACCCTCGAGTCTGGCTTCGTCCCAAATCGCAGTGAGGTCACTTCACAAAGCATCACAAAACATCAGGAAACATGCAGAACATCAAAACAATCCCCATGAAGTAACAGCAGTCCTTAAACAAGTTTGGTCACCTCCATAAGCATCAAATAACATCCTCCAATCCTTTATCGCAAACCATCCATGTGTCCTTCTCCGGAAGCACCTCCAGAGCTTTGATGAACGCTCTGATTTCTAGGGGCCCGTCTTGTAATGTGAGGGCTGACCATCTAACAGCTCTGAAAGGCTCATTTTCTCTGGCCACTCATTGGCTGCGTGTGTTTTCCACCCCTTCACAACTCTCTCCTCCTCCCTCCCCCCATTCATCATTCACTCCTCAGGACTCTCTTGCACAAGACCTTGATTCCTGAGCAACTTGTTCTTTTTTCCCTCCTCCTCCTGCTGTCCCTTCTGCCATTCCCTCAGTGTCCCTCTCTCCTTATCTCCCCACCTATTCCCATTCAGTGGCACATGCTTTGTGTACGTTCCCAAATAAGGCAGCTGGAGCGTGAGTCCCGCACCAGAGCGCAGGGCACTCCCTCTGCGTCCAGACACACTGTCCAGGGCTTTCCAGTGTCCACTGTGTCTGGAGATAAACTCACAAAGAAGCTCTCAGGGTGTGCTTCTATAAGGGAGCATCCTTGTAAATGAGATTTGTTGCTCTGCATACTGTGTTAGCCCACTTTTACCCTGTTCTTCAATGGTGGATCATTCTCAGCGCTGCAGTGACACTGACGAGGTGGTGGTGGTGTGTTAGTGTGTGTTGTGCTGCTACATGTGGATCAGACACAGCAGTACTGCTGGAGTTTTTAAAACCCACAGTTTCACTGCTGGGCTGAGAATAGTCCACCGACCAAAACATCCAGCCGACAGCGTCCTGTGTCACTGATGAAGGACTAGAGGACGACCGACACACACTGTGCAGCGACAGATGAGCTACTGTCTCTGACTTCACATCTACAAGGTGGACCAATAAGGTAGGAGTGTCTCACAGAGTGGACAGTGATTGGACACAGGGTTTAAAAACTCCAGTAGCACTGCTGTGTCTGATCCACTCATACCTCCAAGATATCACCACCACATCAGTGTCACTGCAGCGCTGAGAATGACCCACCAGCAAAATCATACCTGCATTCTGGGGGTCCTGACCATTGAAGAAAAGTGTGAAATGGGGCTACAGCTTCACATGCTTTTAGACCCATAGTGTTAGTGTCCAGTAAATAAATGGAAAACATGGAAATGTTTGATCTGTATATGTTTTTATGTATGCAAGTACAGTTTGTGTTCATATAGTGTGTGTGTGTGTGTGTGTGTGTGTGTGTGTGTGTGTGTGTGTGTGTGTGTGTTCCAGTACCCATTTAGCCCCAGTCAGTTCTGTTATCAGGGCTCAGAATAGTGCCTTTGTGACTGTTAAAGCAGACCATTTTGTGGGTGGGCTCCACTGTATATTCGTCCCTTTCCTGTGCCAGACGTATACATTCTACAGTCTGCTGCTCTTTCCCTCCCCATCTGGCCTGAACACAGAACACCCATCCAAATTAAAAAAAAAAAAAAAAAAAAAAAACAGCTGCTGTGATGATTGTCTCCCTCCGGAGCCAGAACCACACTCAGAACGACACTGAGCTTTGATTTTTTTTTCCAGACATTCTCCTGAGATGAAGCACAATTTGCGGGCTTTCAGGAAGGCTGAGCAGAAGAGGGATTGCGAGAAGAGGAGGAACGTAAGCTGAAAATAATCCGCTCCAGCAGCGGAGATGTGTTAAGATGGCTCATGGAAACACTGCCAAGGCTCTAATAATAGCCCCGGCACATGGCTGTGTTTAGAACTGGTACTGCGTCTAAACTTAGAGCGCACTGGCCCTTTCTTGCCCAAACCCAGTCCAGTGAGACTGCAGAGAGCAGAGGCTGAGACTGAGCCATCAGGGTCCACTATTATTTATAATCCATATCGCAAAAAAAAAAAACCTTGAGTAATGTAATAAGTATGTAATAAATATAGGGGGGTCTCTGGTGCTTGCACAACACTGTAGCTAAGAAGTAATAACTTTTTACTGGAAATGAAGCTAATGTATGTGATGTCATATTATACATAATTAACTTATAATGACCTGCTATTATTAATAACTTATTAAGCTTTATAATTCAGTGCATTCACACAGTCCACGAGCACAGAGACTGGGGCTGGACAGACAAGGTCTGCTTTTCATTCTCAACCAATAAAAGTCTGTAATCCTTAAATTGAAAATGTCCATTGATCTTTAGATCAAATGCGGATAATGGAGTTGCCCTCAGGTTATTTTCAGACACCTAATTTGATTCAGACTTTCTCTTAAAGGGACACTAGGTAGTATTCATTCATTCATTCATTATCTGTAACCGCTTTTCCAGTTCAGGGTTGTGGTGGGTCCAGAGTCTACTTGGAATCATTGGGCGCAAGGCAGGAATGCACCCTGGAGGGGGCGCCAGTCCTTCACAGGGCAACACAGACACACACACACACACACACACACATTCACTCACACACTCACACCTACGGACACTTTTGAGTCTCCAATTCACCTACCAACTTGTGTTTTTGGACTGTGGGAGGAAACCAGAGCACCCGGAGGAAACCCACGCGGACACAGGGAGAACACACCACACTCCTCACAGACAGTCACCCGGAGGAAACCCACGCGGACACAGGAAGAACACACCACACTCCTCACAGACAGTCACCCGGAGCAGAACTCCAACCCACAACCTCCAGGTCCCTGGAGCTGTGTGACTGCGACACAACCTGCTGCACCACTGTGCTGCCCACTAGGTAGTATTTTTAACTTAAAATCATTTTGCACTGTTTGACTTTGATACTCTGGGGCCAGCACTGAAGAAAATGCACTCTGTAACTTTTTGAGGAGGGTAGCAAAACACCCCACTTGATTTCAGGACCGTGCTGTCTAAATGAATTACACTCTGCAACTGTAGGGGGAGCCTAAGGTCAAAAATGCCAAATATTACCTAGTGTATCTCTTCAGAGTTGTTCATTGTTCTAAAGAGTTGTCAGTGAAAATGAAAGTCTCATTGGCTGGGCGTTTTTTTATACATCGTGTAAAACAATGGTTGTAGCTACTAAAACCAAGCTAATTTCACAAGAGGCCTCAGTCTGTCTCCTACGGCACATCATGAATCAAGCAAAGGCGACCAGAATCTTGAACAACTGAAAACTTGTATCAAGCAAAAATGCACAAAAATTCCACCTGCAAAACTAGCAATTGGTGTCCTCAGTTCCCAAATGATTAAAAGTGCAATTAAAGGTAAAGGTAATGTAACACAGTGGTAAACATTTTAGGCTTCTGAATTCTGGACCTGCCTGATGCCATTGTGAATCAAACCTGTTCTGACTGATACGCGTCATGACTTTAGAAAATTCCATCGCCATTAAATTATTGCTACATTTTTTCTAATCATGCTAAATGTAGTAATGGGTTATATAAGGGTTAATACCATAGGTATTCTGGTAGACAGAGTCCACTAATCAGCAACCAGTAGTATGCTGTCAGGGGTATTTTGAAAATGACATAAGCTTTTGAATAGTCTCTCATACATCCAGGTAATATACGTTGATAAATGTAACATTTTTTTCTTCTCAAGAAAATCACAATTGCAGCTTGTGTTGAGGTGGAGTAAAATACATTTGACTTAAATCCCATGCTTTTTAATCAGTTATTAACATAAATTAACACCTATAAAATGTTTGTTATTCAGTAATATTATGGGTTAGGACTTTGCATATCGGCTATAAATTAATATTATTTGGAAGTGAGGAACTGAAAAGTGGACCTATGATTTAAGATGTTGACATGTTTTTTTTTCCAGCTTTTATTAACAAAATGACATTAATTAACTATATTGAATAAATGTTTTATGACTAAGTCTAATATACAGTTTATAACTCAGCCACAGTTGGACATTTTCCGGCTTTAGCACATCTAATTCAGCTCAGCCAAATTGCTCACAGCGGTCAGACTGGTAGTAGTTCATCATGATCCATTACATAATGCAGTAGCATTCCTTTACCGTTGTGTCAGTGTCTGAACTGGGTTTGGGGCAGAGTCAACTGAGCTCAGCTCTAAACTGTGTATGAACGCCCCCTTCTGGAACAGTGAGTAAAATCACTCGTCACTAAGAGCAACTTTTGTACAAGTTGAAGCCCCCCACCACGTATGATGAACCAGGGGATATAGACAGTGAGAGTCAGAGGGGGGTGTGATTACAGTGTAATGTCTGTGAGAGGACGGTGCAGTCCAGACGATTTCCAAGTCTTTTTTTGTGGTGGAGGTCAAAGCTGAAAACCCAGGTACAACCAATATGGAGTACGACTGGTAACAGCCACTTCAGAACCACTGAGGGAGTTTCAGGCTTCTGTCTTAAGTTTAATCCAGAAAGAAGGACATGTGACTAAAAATATAAAAAATAATAAATGGTAATAAGTGGTTATGCTTCCGTTTCCCCATGCTGGAGCTAGAAGTTGTTGCAGCCTATTACCAAATGACCCAGGGCCTGGTTCGAGTATAAAACCCAGGCACACTGACACTGGTCCTGCGTCCAGCTTTGGTTATGATGAGGTCAGGCTCAGCTAGGGCTGCTTAAGGGCATCCACTTCTGTTGGTCATTGCTCGTCTGTGGAGCTGCAAACAGAACATGCTTTGACTTACAATGTAAGCAGGTACTTACAACAAATACAAAGCAGATTTTAAAAAAGTTGAGATGTTTGGAAAATGTAAAAACCAGAACCTGTGATGGGTTCCTTTACTTAAAGCATTTTTTTTAACTGGTAAAAAATATTTCAAGGGTTTTCTAGGAAAAAGTGAGTTTTATTTTGTAAATATGAACAAATTTAGAACTTGATGCCTGCATCACACTCCAAAAAATGTTGAGACAGAGGAAAAATAAGAATATAACATTTATAGAATAATCATTTCATAATAAGCAGGGGATAAGCAGACGAGGGGATCATCATTGGGCACAAATGGAGTTTTCTCCAAAGACTCTTCGTAATTAAAGATGTGTTTGGCTTAACATTTTTGAAAAATTGTCAAAGTTAAAAAACAACATTTCAACTGTTCAGTGTTTCAAGATTCCAATATATCTCACCATCTACTGCTCGTAAAGTCTGAGGTAACCCACAGAAATCTCTGACTGTGTAGGGCAACAACGTGGAAGTACAGGAGCCATCAGATGATATCATGCTTTAGTGCCCAAACTCATCTCAGATGGTCCAATACACAGAACTGCACGCTGTGGTCAGAGGAGTCCATGCTTTTTTTTTTTCAAAAGGCTAATTACAAAAGTGACAGTCCAGACTGCTATAAACAATATTGGCAAAAGCCAACATCTCTCATGGTGTGACCATGTCATGGGTGAGTGGCATATGTAAGAGAACGCCATTTATGTTGAGGTGAACATTTTTTTTTACACAGACTGCACATAAGCTGCTGTCAAGATGACATTGTTTCCTGGGAAGTCCATGGTTATTTCAGCAACACAATGCCAGGCCTCATTCTGAGCTTATAGGCGGCACGGTGGTGTCGCAGTCACACAGCTCCAAGGACCTGGAGGTTGTGGGTTCAAGTCCCACTCCGGGTGACTGTCTGTGAGGAGTTTGGTGTGTTTTCCCTGTGTCCGCGTGGGTTTCCTCCGGGTGCTCCGGTTTCCTCCCACGGTCCCAAAAGACATATTGGTTGGTGAATTGGCGACTCAGAAGTGTGAGTGAATCTGTGAGTGTGTGTGTTGCCCTATGAAGCTCCGAACCCACCATGACCCTGAACTGGATAAGTGGTTACAGATAATAAATGAATGAATGCAAGAAAGCTGATGCAAAACAATGGTAAAACCTGCTTCTATCCCAACTTTCAAATGTGTTATATTTCCACGTCCTCAACTTCTCTGTAAATTGAGTTTGTAAATGTCAAGATCTAGTGCAAAGCCTTCTTAGAAGTAGAAGCTGATTGCTGCAGCAAAAGGGAAAAAAACTCCCTGTCAGTACCTTCCATTTCAGTGGAAATGTTGGACAAGCAGGTGTCCACAAACTTTGATTACACTGTTTTTACCTCAACACTGAGAGGTCCTCTTTAAAACAACCCCTCTCTCTCTGAGAAAATGCAAGAGTTACCCTCCTGAACTACCTCTCCATTACGTGCCGGGTCAGTCAAGCTTCCTTTTCCTCTCAGTCATTTCCTGAGGCTGTGTACTGCTGCGGACCACTTCTGCCACAGGTCGACACAGAGAGAGAAAACACGAGGAAGACTCTCTCTCTGTCTCTGTTTCTCTCTCTCTCTCTCTCTCTCTCCACTTCCTGCTCTCTTGATTACACTCGTCCGGTCAGCTCAGCTCTCCTCCTTCTCCTCACATCGTGTCTCAGGTTTGCTTGACCCCTGCTTTGCCACACACACAGACACACACACACACACACACTAGCGTATGTTAAATACAGTACAAACTAAACAGGCTCTGTTTGGTCTTGACTCATGGAGATAACTGACTCTAACAGATCACTCTTTCTTAGCCCACAGCCCAATGTAACTCAGTCTACATTTTCCCACCAAAATCTGTTTAACTTTCAAAGATTGTTCTTCACGATCTCAAATGTAGACTCTGCTGGATGAGTGGTCCCTGCTGGACGTCTCAAACAATGTCAGTTTGGCTCATGGATAAGTCCACTTCTAACATTTGTGTTGAGAATAATATAACACCAAACAATTCTTAAAGGAACATTATTATTTTGGTTATTTTGCTCCTGGGCTCCCCTTAGAGCTGCAGAGTATAATTCACATAATTCACACTCACTCGCAAGGGGGAGGGGATAGTTTTGTACCCTCCTCCAAAAGTTACTTTACTGCAGTTTCTGATCCAGAGGAATTAGAGCAGAGGCATCACTGTGATTTTGAAGCTGTAATTTGAAGGTAAAGGATATTACCTGGTGTTTTATTTATGCTTTAAAGTCTGATTAATGTAAATATTTCCTGCTTTTGTTATAAAATTGCTGTCATTTATTATTACCATTATATTAAGAACCCTTTCAGAGATCTACTGTGGCAGCAGGTAAAGGCCAAGACTTCAGCTTGTTTTATCTATCGTAATGGCGTAAAAATCTCGATCCTCACATCTACATCATTATGAATAAACAGTAGTCAAGCCTTCTGTGAAGATACAGTACAGCGCAAAGGTCAGGAGGCCACCGTTCATTTATTTTTCTTTATTTATTTAGTTTCCTGTCAAAACAGACGCTGAGTAATAGGCATTCATTTTCAGCGTCAGGGGAAGAAAAGCAGAAGCTTTCTACTGAACCACAAATGACACAGAAGCCTCAGCAGCAAAATATAACAGCAACTAAGCTGCAAGCCTGACGCTTCCTGCAGCTTCAGAGGTTCAGTCTCACCATGCGTTCACACTGTCATCCGACGAGCGACCACTCGTTTCCTCTAGGAGTCCGCGATCTTAGCTGCAATTCAGAGACGAGCGACAGAGCGACAAGCAACCAATCGGGTTGAGATTTTCTCAACTTTATGCAAATTAGTTATAACAAGGTGAAGTGATATATTTCAATGATTGGCTCCAACAAATTCCTCGGCCCAATCACAGACCCAGCGGCGCGACATCCCCGGCTACTGCTCTCTGAACTTTTTGCTCTGAAAGCAACAGTAGGTTGTATGTTTTCATTTTATATATATATATAATTTTTACAAAGTTGTTTGCTGCTTCCTGGCAGCTACACGTCCTTTCAGACCCGCAGTGCTTAGAGCCTACCTGGAATCATTGGGCGCAAGGCTGGAATACACCCTGGAGGGGGCGCCAGTCCTTCACAGGGCAACACACACACTCACACATTCACTCACACACTCACACATACGGACACTTTTTGAGTCACCAATCCACCTACCAACGTGTGTTTTTGGACTGTGGGAGGAAACCGGAGCACCCGGAGGAAACCCACGCGAACACGGGGAGAACACATCACACTCCTCACAGACAGTCACCCGGAGGAAACCCACGCGGACACGGGGAAAACACACCAACTCCTCACAGACAGTCACCCGGAGCGGGAATCGAACCCACAACCTCCAGGTCCCCGGAGCTGTGTGACTGTGACACTACCTGCTGCGCCACCATGCCGCCCCTCTATTAATATGAGATTCCTTAATAAGAACAACGAGTAAAACGGGATCTTTCTGTAACTTAGACTGCCCTGATGGAGCATATGTGTAATATTTTACCCTCCTCTGCTGAAAGGTGACCACCAGCTTCTAACGCCATAGAGTTGCCAACAAGGTTCCTTAACGTTAATGCTGTGAATTTAGAACAGAAATGGACATTAAAGTTGCAAACAAGTTTATAAGGGAAATGTAATACACTTTTTTCACAAATGAACACAATTTTGGGTCTCATTTAAATGTCAGTGAAAAGTTTTAGTCAAAAAAATAAAAATAAAAAACAGAGACCACAACACAGCAGCGCTCTTCCCTGTTTGAACAGCTCTGTTGTGAACGACCAGTTTCAGCGCCTGTTCCTTTAAATGAGAATGAGCCGCAGTTCAGTTCAGCGCGAGAGCCCAGGAATGAGGAGCGAGGAGCAGAAGCTCTGAGTTTGAATTATTTTCACTTTGTTCACTTTGCTTCTCTTTTTTCTCCATTCTCAGTTCCCCATATATAAACAGTACTCGTATTCTTCCGTACTTGCTTTTATTTATTTATTTTGGCTTTTTTTAAACTTATCTTTGCAAGTTCACATTAACGCTGGTCTAGTGTCTCACATTAACGCAGGTCTGGGGGGGTGGGGTGTTACAGGGGCTATGTTTCTGTTCTGGTGGCTGAATTCAACACCAGACCCACAGATAAATGTGGAAAGAGTCATGGTTAATCCACTTTTTACTGTATATTTAGATGATAGTGAGGTGTGATACATGTTTGAAAATGTTGCTGAGATCTTGTGAAAAGTGGAGAAAAGCAGCCAACGTGCCTTGTGTCATGCTAAACACAACCCCAGAAAACACACAAATTGAGCACTTTCTTGCATTCATTTATTATCTGTAACCCTTATCCAGTTCAGGGTCGTGGTGGGTCCAGAGCCTACCTGGAATCATTGGGCGCAAGGCGGGAATACACCCTGAAAGGGGCGCTAGTCCTTCACAGGGCAACACACACACACACACTCACACATTCACTCACACCTATGGACAGTTTTGAGTCGCCAATCCACCTACCAATGGAAGATGTCACGGTTTGCATTGAAGAATCTGCAAATTTTTGGTTCCAGATGGGAACCAGTTGGTTCTGGAACCAATTTTTGTTGGTGGAAATGCACTAAACAGTTTCAAATTAGGTTCACGAATGTGATACGAACTGATTCCACGTTGGTAGAAAAGGGAAAACTTTGTAAGATTCAGCACAAAATCAGAACGACTCATTTATCCCATGTTTACTGACTTAGACCACCCACAAAAAACTGATTGAGAGGTTTTATTTCACAGTGTGTGGAATGTTAGGCTCCAGTTCCACAATTGATTTTTCTAATGCACTGATAAGGTGATATTTCTTAAACTTGTAACTAACTACATTTATTTTATTTATTTACTTATTTATTGTTTACTATTTGACTAGCAACATTTCAGACTTAGATAACTCTGAGTAAAGATAATCCACAGAGGCCAAAAAGAGCAGTCAAAGAGCTGTGAGTGGCAGTGTGTGAGCAGTAGGGGGCAGTACCATCAGGGTCATTCTGACTGACTAATGACTTTTCCTTCCACACACTGATATCACAGTGGGTGCTGTGTGTTCTGTTGTGGTGTGTTATGTGTACTTTATATAAATAGCATTTTAAGGACATGGTCCATCCCTTTAAGTCTAAGCGCGTACCTTTGTTAAGGCACTGTCTTGATCAGTAATTTGTTGTCATCAGAAAATGGAAGTTCATTGAAAGCTTGTCGTCTTTTGTCATGGTCCACTTGGGTTGGGGGTCCAGAGTCTACTCTGAGGCAGATTTCTTTACCATGTGTCGCTTTTTGAAGTCACCGGGGTCAACTTTTGCCATTCTCCACACTACTCTGGAAAACAAAAGGAGGAGGGGAAAGACAGGGAGATATAGAGAAGGCCACGCGAGACGATGAAAAAAACACAAGCGAGGGGCTCTCCCACATTGTCTGCTGAGAGGAAGCCTGTTGATCTTTCTGCCTTCTAATCCCCAAATCTCCCATAATCAGGATGAGCAGGAGCATGTTGCTTGTCTTAAGAGAGCGTCTAAGTAAAGAATTGGACGTGTTCCTCAGCTTTCGGGAGGCCTAAGTGGCCAGAGCATTAGGACGAGGGGGCAGACGGGAGCAAAGCTGTTCTCTGTGGGAAAAGGCAGTCTGCAGCAGGACTCCAGAACAGGAGGACACTCTAGATGCTACAGGAGGATGCTGTGAGGCACAGAGAAAAGAAGCCTGAGAAACCTTTCTACTGAGAAGACACTGTGGTGAGACACAGGGTGGGGGTGAGGGGGGTTGCTTGTTAGAGGTCGGGTTCTATAACTGGGGTCCTGGATGGTCCAGCAGTTTGGTAGTTGCTTGTTTTTTGGAACACCAGTTTAAGCTAGGGTTAGCAATGAAGAAAGAGTTGAATCAGGTGTGTCTGAGCAGGACAGTCACTTAACTGTGTTGGACACCAACCCCCCGATCAGAAAGAACAGGCTTCTATTTATAAGCTAATGTCTTCTTAGTATGGGATTTATTGAGTGCAGTATCTGCTGTTAACAAGGCTCTAACCTAATTTACAGTGACAGTATTTATAGTCGCTCCTACTGTGGAAAAGCTGTGACGCGTTGAACTTTCATGATTCAAATACACAACTCTCTCATGAAGAATGTATATTACAACAAAGTTGCCCCAAAAGAAAGTAAACAACTACAAATGCTGCATATATAATTTATTCATGTGAAAAAGCTGTACTCATTGAAATCAGCTTTATTTAAGCCACGACTTCCTCCAGAGCACTCTCTAAACAAGAGCCCCTCGCAGCAAAGCACCAGAAAAGCCCCTTTAACCGAGCCGTTTTGTTGTTGGGATTGTGCAGCGGAGCCGAGAGAGCCGAGGCTGGTCTGCTTCTCCGAGGACAGATTGTTTATGTAGCTGAAACTGAATATTTTCCCATCCTCTCTCACTCGTTGCCTCACACTGTGCCCCTCACTTGGCCTGCAATGCTCACAGTATTTTAGCAGTAACAACGTCTAAAAATAGATGTCTGTGAAGCTTAAAAGCCATTTTGTCTTGTGAGGACAAATGAGGAAATTGTGAACCAATGAAGATGGCTTTTTCTTTTTTTTTTTTTTCTTTTGGGAAGACACCACTAAGAAGAAGTACTCAAGTACAACTTGTGCATTGATGTAGTGAGTAACTGCCAGTTTCAGTGGTCTAGGTAAAGGCTACATGGCATCAGTCTTCAGCCTGATATATCTATTGCACTGCGATTAAAGTAAAAGGCTAGATCATCACATCGGCATCATCAGGAATGAACAGTAGTCAAGCCTTCACTGAGGATGTTCAGTACAGCACAAAGGTCAGAGGTCACCCTTCATTTATTTTGTTTCCTGTCAAAACAGACGCTGAGTAGCAGACATACATTTTTAGAGTCGGAGGAGAAAAGGAGTTTTTTTTTTATTTGGAACTAAAATGACACAGAAGCTTCAGCAGCTAAATATATTAAGATTTAAATGGTTTTTGTGAAAAGAACAATTGTAATTCAAAATTCTAACATTTTTAGATTTATCATTTCCCAGTAAACAAGGAACGTCACTGGACGTTCAAAATAGGTCTAAAAGTAGTCTGTCCGTCAAGGACATATTTTAAACGTCAATGGACGTCCAAAATCCATCTTAATAAGTTAGTTAAGTGGTGACCAATCGATAACGTCAGTGGACGTCCAAAACGCGTTTTATACAAGTAATTTATTTCGGGACCAACTAATAACGTCAATGGACGTCCAAAATACTTCTAATAGTCGTCTTTTCAATGTCTGTGTTTGGACGTCTTTTCAACTTTCATTTTCAACCTTAAAAGAACGTTGATTAGACGGCAGTCATTACGTTATTTCAACCTTGAATCAACGGCTAATTGTTTACTGGGTTTATATTAAATGTTAAAAATGACAATTTACATTTAGTTTTTTTTAAATAACCTAAAAATAAAGTGTTAATACACTATGCTCACAATCAAAAGCACCATCTTTAAATCGTCTAAACCAAAACTCGTAATTTGGATACAACATTTTCTCCAAGAAAAACAACTTTCCTTAATGGAACTCAACTAATGCAGTGAAGAATGAATTTTTCTTTGACATTTTCAAACTACTTAATATTTAGGTCCGTTTTTGTCTAACAAAATGCCAATTTTCATTTTCAAAACTACACAACATTGACCAAAAAAACAGCATTTTATATTTAACTACAATGTTCACTACACAGAAACGCATTAAATCATATTCACACACCTAATAATAGCAGTGAAGCTGAATGCTGGGCATTTCCTGCAGCTTCAGAAGTTGAGAAGTTGGTTGCATTTCTTGTGGTTGATTATCGCCACCAAATGATCTCGAACACACCATTCTTCTGACAACAGCTTCTTTGTTTGATTTGAAGGTTTTTGAAGGAACCGATTTGCATCTGAAACCGTGTGGCTTTATTTTCTCCCATTTCTAATAAATAACTTGCAGTTACTGTCTGTTTAGACTAGTTATTAAAATAATAAATCTGTCTCTGACTGAATGTGTACCTTAGAGGCATTTATCAAAGTAGATTTACATCCTGTTGACACACTTTCCTCAGCGTGGCAGGACATGAGGGCTGCTAAAGTCTTATTTAACCTTTTTTGGCTTAAATCGTATTAAGCTTAACTCGTTTAAGAGAAGGTTAATTCATATTCTACATTTACAGCCTTGGAGAAATATGAAAGAATTGCTTTAAAAGAGATTCAATGACACAAGGCACTTGTCAGTGTTACACTTTCTCTGAGGGATGCGGGAAGAACACTGCACTATGTATGTTTTACTTTTTTTATGATGAATCAGGCCTTATTTGTTTGTAAGCATCAGTAAGGCTCTTGAGTAACAGATGCTCCAGTTTGACTTCACCTCACATGCTACCAGCATCACATGCCACTTTGAAGATTTAGTTTAAGCTGTAGTACGGTTCTTGTAATGCTTAGCTTTTCATAACTGATGCACATAACCCCTGCATCTCCATTTGTTTTTCACATTTTTAATTTGGAATCATTTAATTAATTAACTCCAGTTGTAATAAGCTGAGTTGAAAGTTGATGATGATTGGGCAAATAGAAATAGTCCAAAATGACCCAGGGACAAAAATACTGCTACATAAACTGAGTACAAGCTAAGAGTGTTTTTCTCCCCCCTTCTTCTGTAAAACCTTTGCCATTTTGGAGGTACAAGGTTTTGGCTCAGTAGTACCTTTCTTTGAGTGACTCTGGAGGTGGTCTTCTGCAGTGGAAGTACCAGTCAAAAGTTTGGACACATCTTCTCATTAGTCATTGGTGGTATAGAGCTCTTCACTGTATAGAACTCCAGCCCCTACTTCCTACCTGTTCAACCCAAGTTATGGTCTCAAACACATCAAGAAGGCGAGCGGTTCCACAAATTAACTCTTGATGAGGCCACAGCTGTTCACTGAAAACCATTCCAGGTGATGACCTCATGAAGCTGATTGAGAGAATGCAGAGAGTGTGCAAAGCTGTCATTAAAGCAAAAGGTGGCTACTCTGAAGAATCTAAAGTATAAAACATAATAAAACATATTCTGGTTTGTTTAACACTTTTGTTTACTGCATAATTCCATATGTGTTCCTTCATAGTTTTAATGTCTTCCATATTCATTTACAATGCAGAAAATAATAAATTGAATGAGAAGATGTGCCCAAACTTTTGACTGGTACTGTACATTCAAAATACATGGAAAATGGCCCAAAACAAAGGAAACCCTCCCTGAGTGGACGCGTCCAAACATTTGACTGGTACTATATATTAAGACAAGTGGACACTTGTTCAGACCTAAATGGCATTTATTACAGACACATGAAAGACCAAGCCCATGGAGTTGGTGAAACCCCTGAGCTCTGACCTAGATTGATTCAGACTCGTGCTCGTTAGCTGAGTTAGCAAAGTAGGCTAACATCAAGTCCAAAAACACATTTCTGTACCCCTTTAGAATAAGACTACCCTCCGTAACCTGTAAATGTTTAAAATGGGTTTATTAATGGTTATTAATCAGCTTGCAGACACCATAGTCACATAGTCAGATTAAAATTATTAACAAATATGTGATGAAGCTAACAGTGTTAATGTTGACTGATAAAGAAGACAATTTAAGACAATGGCAATACACAGCAATATTGCAATGTCACAGAAGCTTAAGCTTATAGTACAAATAACCATTGCTTTAGCTCCACCCACTCCCAATGAGGTCCCAAGGAGTGTGGCAGTTCTAGACATAAAATGGTATGGAAATTTAATATCACGATTTTGTGGGCAGATTTTTCACAGAAATCAGTATTTTTAAAATCTTTAGAAAAGTTAAAAAAGTACTAATACACAAACTGAACTTTTGTCAGCAAGTTTTATTGAACACAAATAAAAATGATCAGAACTACCCTCTTCCAAAAGTTGCATAGTGCAGATTCTGCTGTGCTGAGCCCAGAGTAGCAATGACAGAGGCTCTGTTCTGTTAATGACAAGTCAATGACAAATCAAAGTGATTTCGAAACTGCACATTTATTATGTTTATTAAAAAGGTGTTCTTTTAATAATAATTCTAAGACCATGAACCCATTTTTGAAACATAGAACATATTACATTTATCATGTTAAATATTATATAGCACATTGTATGTTCAGCTGATTAGCACCTGGCAGTAACTGCTACACTCTCACTCCACACTGAGGCCTTTCATATTATTTAAAACCAGCCTAAATGCACTGACCCCCTGGCTGCCCTCTGACATCAGGAGACCTCAGAGATTAACCCCTTCAATTCTTACTGTTGCCCCTACCTGTGTGCATGTAATATTTGTTTATATGGTACTTATTTACATGTTCTAATTTATGTGCTTAGATTTTACTACAGATGACATTAGAGCAGAATGACGTACAATTCAAACCTTCTGTTGACCACAGGGGCCTGGACAGTGAGCAGCCAGGATACACACAATAATGGAGTGTGTTACTGGTGCCTGATCTCTGGCTCCTTGGAGCCAGATGGCTAAGTTTAAAGTCATCGTGCAGGAGGACCCCATCCTGGGCTCTGGTCCAGACGAGGATGACTCTGAGGAGTGTGTCTCTGGACATGACCTGGACTCTGGGAGTTTGCTTTCGGATGACTCTGTTTTCCCTGATTATGAGCGAGAGAACAATGCAGAGGGCACGGTGGACACTCTGTACCAAGCTTGTGCCAAGAACCAGGCTTCGGCCCTTCGCAGAATCCTGGAGACGGGCGTCACGAAGGATGAAGTCACGGAACTGGACATCAACGGCAGGGTGAGTGTCCAGTCAGTGATTTAGAGCACGGTGTAGATATCACAGACAGTTGTTCCTTTATTTGACAGCCGTTAATCTTGAGTTATTATAACAATTTCTGTGGAAAGTTGTCCTTGCGTAAGTACAAGTAATGGGAAGGTGGAAAAACAGGAGGATCCAGAGGAGTCCAAAAATGATACACGGATTAACAGAACACAAAATGGTGGTCCTAACAGCCATGACAAATCTGGTAGAGCACCAAACCGGAAAAGGCTTCTCATCCATTCACTGTGAGAAGACAGCTCTAAGCTATGGGTCTGAAAGGAAGTGGATTTGTCAGGAATACTAAAGGAAACTTATAGCCAAAAGAAGGAGAAGCAAATCAAATACAGCAGGTGGTAGGGTTCTCAGAGCTTTAAAATGGCCGCCCAGGTTGATAAATAGCAATGGAATGGCTCCAATAAGGCTGTTAAGAGATCGAGTGTGACCTCTTGCCTGTCCAGTCACTTTTCTTTATATCTCTATGTCCAGCTTCACACCAAACTGACCACTCCACAACACAATTAAAGGAACACTAGGTAGGATTTAGCATTTTTGCTCCTGGTTTCCCCTACAGTTACATAGTGGCAGAATGTAATTCAGTTTTACAGCACTGTCCTGAATTCAAGGGGGCAGTGCTTTCCTACCCTTCTCTAAGAGTTACATACTGCAGTTTCTGCAGTGCTTAGCCTGGAGCAGAAATGACAGAGGCTCTATGCTCCCTGTTACATGTCAGTGAATCATCACAAACTGTTTGAAGCTGTAATTTTAAGTAAAAAAAAAAATACCAAGTGTTCCTTTAAAAGCAAAGAAGCAAAGTTTCAAAGATGAAAGCAAGCTCTGGTGTAATATGATCTACAGCGGTTTTCTTCTGCTCTTTTGCAGAACGCTCTGATGCTGGCAGTTTCCAAAGGGTTCATAGATATCGTTTATGAGCTGAACACGTGTCCATACATGGATGTTAATCACCAAGACAACGATGGCTATACAGCACTCATGATTGCAGCCCAGGCTGGTAGGCATGTTTCGATTTGTAGTTTTTATATGCTACATGAAGCAATGGACAATAATGCGAATGACAAACATAAGGCAGCCGTGTAACAGTGCCATTGTATTGCACCGCCACAGGTTTTGTGAACATCCTAACCTACATCCTGAACTTCTTCTCTGGAGTGGACACTGAGCTCAGGGACAACAGAGGCTTCACGGCTCTCATTAAAGCAGCAATCCAGGGCAACAATGACTGTGTGGCTTCACTGGTCATGGCAGGTAAAGAACTGTTATTAACACCTGGCTACACAGTGTTTAAAGTTAATTCTGTTAATGTACACAGGCAGACCGTAGTGAAGAGTCCTTTCAGTAAAGTGGGGTTAAAGCAGTTACATGACATGAATGAACGTGTGAAAGTTTAAAGGCTTTTCAGTTTCCTACCCTCCTCCCAAAGTTACAAAGTGCAGTTACAGCAGTGCTGAGCCTGAAGTAGCAACGACAGAGACTCTATTCCCCTTTTTACAGGTCCGTGAAGCATCACTATAATTTTGAAGCTGTAAGTTTAAGATAAAAATACCAGCTAGTGTGCCTTTAACATCAGTACCTGACCTCAGTATACTGTTTCATGGCTGGATGCCATCATATCCTCACAGCAATGTAACACAGACTGATTTAAAAAGTCAAATCTGAGGACAATTTCTTTTCTGATCCCTCGGCTAATCTAAGAACCCGCTCTGAGAGCACTCGATTAGGCCTGTGTGGGCTTAACGGGACTTATTTAAAGTCCGTCTGGAGACCATAGAGTCGTACTTATTAATACTGTCACACAAGCAGCAGGGGTCAGTTTAGTTACGCTGATCTATTTCTGGCCCATTTTCCTGAACCCATTCAGGACAACAAGACAATCTTCTAATGAACTATTACTCTGAGACCACTGCAGTTAACGTCTGAGAGCCCAAAGACCACTGCATGCCCCTGTATCTATTGATAGTTTATAATAAATAAGCCTTAAAATTAAAAACGGAATAATTAGTCCCCAGTTTAAAGGGTTAATTCAGGCCTCAACGTGACCAGACAAAATGACTGCCTGTAGTCAGTTATTTGACGTATCACTCTGAACACCTCTGAGGAGGATCAAGCCCAGACAACTGCTTCACCACAGGAGATTACTTTTAAACTCACCATAAAGTAGCAGCACTTTTGCCGTGAATTTGCCCCATATCATAAATGTACCAGCTCATCCAAGATGGGTTTAATGCCTGATATTTGTTTCTTTGATTTCACACTGGAGCTAACGTATTAAAGTAAATATTGCGCAAACTCAGAGATTGATTGTTTATTTTGTATTATGTTCAATCAAAACGTCAACTGAAAGCTAGTCACTGGAAACCATGGAAACAAATGCCAAAATGTATTATAATTAGTTGTTTGTTTTTCTTTTAAATATATGTATGAAATTATTTAAAACTATTTTTTAAAACGTGGAATTAACAGTCTGGGTAATGGCACTTCCAGTTAAGGTTTAGTTTGATATGCTTTGATACTTGGACTAAATTTAATTTGACAGTGTTCCTTATCTGGCCACTGGGGGGCGCACAAAATGTTGTCTTTCCAGTCTGCTGCTGAACGACAGAAACGTCTGAATGAAGTGGTTCCTTTTGAATGATCTAACGTTTACTCCTCACACACTCATCACATGAAAGTAATCACATTTTCTGAGAGCTGACAGCACGGAGAACACATGGAGATTTACTGAAATATACTGTATTAATAACTAGTTCTGCTAATATTCATATAATAATAATAATCCAGGCCGTCTGAAACTGAGGTACATTATTGTTAATTAAATGTAGAAACTGTGTAAATGTACATTTAAAGGTGAAACAAGGGTTTTAAATTTCAGTTGTGTTCCTTAAAGGTATGTTCTTTGCTTCAGAATGAGAAGTGAATATTTTTCAAAATATAAGTCCTGGAGATGAATCTATAATTGATATAGAATATGGTACTATTACATTCCCTAACTGGCGGTACTAAAGATGTATTCTTGAGGGTAACACCACAGTGACAGTCATTTTGAGAGTGCCGATTCATTGTTGTTTCTCTAAGAAAATACATTATTAAAGTAATTTGTAATTTACTATAGCCTTGTCTGACCTCCTACTCACCCCCATTTTCAAATAAACTAGCTTAATCATTCCTTCAAGTGTCCTCTGTAGTGAATAATGTGAATACCCAGTAAACAAGGAACGTCCCTGGACGTTCAAAATAGGTCTAAAAGTAGTCTGTCCGTCAAGGACATATTTTAAACATCAATGGACGTCCAAAATCCATCTTAATAAGTTAGTTAAGTGGTGACCAATCGATAACGTCAGTGGACATCCAAAATGCATTTTATACAAGTAATTTATTTCGGGACCAATTAATTACGCCAATGGACGTCCAAAATACGTCTAATAGTCGTTTTTTCAATGTCTGTGTTTGGACGTCTTTTCAACTTTCATTTTCAACCTTAAGAGAACGTTGATTAGACGGCAGTCATTACGTTATTTCAACGTTGAATCAACGGCTAAATGTTTACTGGGTAATGATGTGTGGTTAGTGTGATTATCATTTATTCATTCATTCATTCATTCATGTAACCTTCCATAAATAAAGTTTTAGTGGTGCTATTGAGATGAATCAATGAATTGTGCTGAAATGTATTCTGTCTTAATTCTCTGTATCTCAGGAGCAGACATATACGCAGTGGACAGTAATCAAGGCAAGGACGTGAAAGAATGGGCTCTAAAGACTGGACACTTTGACACCTTCACCAGACTCAGGCAGCTGGCCAGCAGGCCTCGTGCGGAACAATTCTGTGAAAGCTTTATCCCGGAGTGGCCGGAACTGAAGGAGCTAGTGGCTAAGGCCACAGCCTCAAAAAGCGCAGGTCAGAAAGTTGCGCAGAAGCTGAAGTCCACTTTCACTTTCAGCTTCCCGCAAGATCCTCAGGACAATGGTGCCCTGGACCACATGGTACGCATTACCACCAGCATTCACAGCCCCCTGGTGGTCACAGGCTGCCGGCCACTCTGTCCCACCAGCCCACCGGAGATCGGCAAGAGGCGCCTGGCCGTGCCCGAGCTGATGCGGCAGAACCCAGATAAGGAGCTGGAGAGATGCTCAGTGAGGCACAGCAACGGCTCCATATCCTCCACCTCCCTGTCCATCACCTCTGCCTCCTCCCTGTCCCTGGCCTCCTGCTGCTCAGGCAGGGGCAGTGTTCTCTCCATGGCTTCCAACAGTATCCGAAAGTTCATCCCACGTGGCATGGCGCGCAGGAACAGTGTCTTCCCCGCCGGCTGTGTCCCCCAGATCAAAGTCACCAAGTCCACCGAGCCTACGCCAAAGAAAGAGAAAAAGAAGAAGATGGTTAAAGGGTATCTAGAGCCTCCGGTGTGGAAATACAAGGAGGCGAAAGAGGAGAAGAAGAAAGAGAAGAGGCAGCTGGAGAAAGACAAGGCTGCTAAGGAGAAGACGGACAAAAACACTAAGAAGAAGGGAAAGAAGTGAACAAACTGACACTGGGCACCTGCCACACTTAGATATACCAACAGGCTCTTCACTTCCCAAGAAGCTGCATTCAAAAACGAAAGCAGAAGGCAGCTAGAGGAACAGACAGCAGCTTGTTGAAGTGGGATTAGAGATAACTTCAAATGGTCAGAATCTTCTATGAAGATATTCTCAAAACATAACCTCAGAGACTGATAAGGTCATACACAAAAGTAGCCTGGACATCTTGTGTACTCATGAATACGTATTTACAATAATGCACATGAGTGATGTGTCCAACAGCCAGTAGACCTTTGGTTTTTAGGGTTTTCTGTCAAAAAGCATCTAAACGTTCTGTCCTTTAACATTTATTTCACTTTTTTCAAATTATAATGCTCTAATTTAAGCTTGAACTGAAAGCAAAACTTCTTCTGGAAGTGTTACTAAATCAGCACAATCATGTAATTCACACTCCAAAGAAGCTGGATGTAGGGATGTTTTTAAATGTGTTTGACTTGTCTTTGGCCTTGTGGTGTGGTGCTAAACTGTGTAAAACTATAGCACCACTTTATGACCTGGTGGTCTTCTGAGAATGCTCTGGATTCACAGTCATCCACAACTCTTTTTCTTTCAGATGCATTGGTTTATGCAATGCTGTTTGTCTCTGAGATTTTTATGAAACTCTGTTTCTCTGTCTCAGGGATGTACTGTTAATATGTTGCAATATTTCTTATGAAACTCATTGCTAAAATGAAAGAACAGAAATAACTAAGAGGAGGGAAAAGAGTCACTTCCTATGCCTTTTGATTCTTTCTTGATGTTTCCTCAATCAATTCACAAAATGAAATAAAGAGATTTCTACATAAGCTCTGATTGTCCTTTTAAAAAAAAACAATTATTAAGATGTATAGCTTACACATTGCAGCTTATGGGATGAAAAATCACACAACTCCAGGGACCTGGGGTTGTTAGTTCGTGTCCCACTCCAGGTGACGGTCTATGAACAATTTGGTGTGTTCTCCCAGTGTCTGTGTGGGTTTCCTCCCAAGGTCCAAAAACACACGTTTGTAGGTGGATTGGCAAGCCTAGTTTTGCCGGACCACCATTAGCCATATAGCCATTTTCACAGAGGCTTTTCTAGCATTTCAAAAAAAGGAAAGCCCAAAATACATACCCTTGTCATTGGAAGGTCTGGAGAAGCTTTTGGGGCTTCATATTTATGTTTTTGTTTACATGTGGTTTTTATTCTGTGATTGTGTTGTAAAGAAAATGTGGAGGGCAGGTAATAAATTCAGAAATGGAAAAAAGAGCACATTTTTGTTAATAATCTTGTTAATAATCTCTAACACTGGCATCAGGATTTTTCTTGTTCATTTAATTTAAAAATAAAAACTAGATGATCTACCACCAAAGAACAAAGAAGACCAAGATCATTTTGTTGGTTTTAAGAATTACAATTACTTATTTATTCAATGTAACAGGCTAAAGCACGTGAAATGTAATGTGGCTCTGTGCAGCTATATGGAGCTTTATAAACAACCTAACGCCACAAAATGTTATCGAAAGGTATATGTGTGTAAATGTTGCCAAGTTCTCTGCCGTCCTGCTGAGCTCCTGCTGAGCCTCTGTTCCTGTCTTATTTCCTATTATTCAGCCAAGGTTTGTGGTGAAGAACCTAATCTTCTTTGGTTCCAGCTCAGAGCAAATTTTTCTGGTAAACGAACAAATTTTCTGGTTCTGGTTTTCGTTGGTGGAAAAGCACTATGTGAAATATGGCTGAACTAACAGCAGAAGGTGAAGGTTCCTACTCATGTATGCGCGTTTCAACATTAGGAGTCAGTCAGTCAGTAAGGAGAAAATGCCTCTTCTAGGCTGGCCCAGTAGGAGGTCTGGCAAAAACAGTGAACGTGAACTAATATAAGGCTTTGTTTAATAAGCACCTCTGCTAATTGCTCACAGCCTCTTGTATAATTCAAGGTTACCCTAAAATTTACTAATTTACTGAAGGAATAGCTGTAAAACTGCAAAATACAGAGTTAAAATATTTAAACTTTTACAAGTCTCAGATGGGGAGGCACGGTGGAGCAGCAGGTAGTGTCGCAGTCACACATCTCCAGGGGCCTGGAGGTTGTGGGTTCGATTCCTGCTATGGGTGACTGTCTGTGAGGAGTGTGGTGTGTTCTCCCTGTGTCCGCGTGTGTTTCCTCCAGGTGACTGTCTGTGAGGAGTTGGTGTGTTCTCCCTGTGTCCGCGTGGGTTTCCTCCAGGTGACTGTCTGTGAGGAGTTGGTGTGTTCTCCCTGTGTCCGCGTGGGTTTCCTCCAGGTGACTGTCTGTGAGGAATTGGTGTGTTCTCCCTGTGTCCGCGTGGGTTTCCTCCGGCTGCTCCGGTTTCCTCCCACAGTCCAAAAACACACATTAGTAGGTGGATTGGTGACTCAAAAGTATGTGAGTGTGTGAGTGAATGTGTGTGTTGCCCTGTGAAGGACTGGCGCCCCCTCCAGGGTGTATTCCCGCCTTGCGGGGGTGGGCTCTGGACCCACCCTGAACTGGATAAGCGCTTACAGATAATGAATGAATGAATGAAGTCTTAGATGTCAACATTTGGGATCAATTTTCTAGAACTTAAATAAAAGCAACAGAATTTGTTAAAGTACAACAGCGTTAGCTTTCACGTCAAAGACCTCACTAAAGGGATTTGCTGATGAAAGGTAGGTTATTTGAATAAAAAAACATTTTGTATATTGTAGAAATCTCTACATTTAACACTGCTATACATTGTCATGCTTAAAGTTTTATGACCAAAAGAAACTGAAATTCTTATGAAATGACTTCATATGATTATGCTTCATGGCAGGGGTTCAAAAAACTTTTCTTTAATTGGATCACAGTGTGTTTAGAGATTCCCGATCCCTCTAACTTCATCAAACTGTCCATACAAATGTTCTACAGCACATCGAAACAATCACAATGCAACCAAGGGCTTTGGTAGTTTTTAAAAGACTTTTAAAACTTTGAGAAAAGTGTCCTTGATGCAATGCACTACTACAATGAAGCACCAAAAGCTCCTTAAGTTAATAGTGTGACTGATAGTGTGAATAATTTGACTTCATAGCTAGATGGCATAGTATTTTGTACTTTTGTATTTTGTATAATGTACTTTCTATCAGTTTCCAGTCAAGTAATGAGTGCTGTTCATCATGTAGTTCTACATTTTTGCTGGTAGACCTCTTTTGTTACTGGAGTGCAGCAGCATTACTCTTTTATTGACCGCAGACCAGTAGATACTGCCTCAATCATGAGGGTGAGAATGACCAACCTTTATAGATCAGAAATAATAACCTCACTGTCTGCACACCACACCACGTGACACCTCTCTCTCTGCTCACTCCAGCCATCACCATCTAAAAATGCTTAAAACGTTCTTCCACACTAAGGGATGTCATTAAACGGTTCCATGATATCAGTTGCTTTGAAAGCCGACATGAGCTTGTTAAAGAGAAACTATAATAGAAAGACTAAGAATAAAACGCAGAGAAGGCCGGTAGTCTCTAATCCACAGTGCTGCGCTTATGTAACTTACTGCATGACCTCAAGTGTACCACACATACTTAAGAATTTGTCAAGTTAAAGTCGACTTGAACCGGAACCCAAAACACCTTGTGTACCACAGTGTATTTCTGAATCAGACACAGAGCAGAGCATTTCCTCTTTGATCGTGATGGTGAGAGGGAAAGGTGAAACCTGATATTGCTGAATAATAATAATAATAATAATGTTCCTGTGCACTGGTGCACACCGACAGTATCAAAATCTGAAAAAGATTAAAAGAGAAATATAAAAAGCATTTTAAAGGCAGGCAAATGTCACAACACTTTAAGGCCAACTGCTAAGACTATGTTCCTTTTCAAAAATAGTAACACACAGAAATATACTGTACAGCAGTTGCTCTCAAACCAGTCATCAGGTCTCCTCTGGATGGTCTGAATTTATTTTACAATCTCAACTTACAGCACATACTGAGAGAGCCAAAATATGGCATGTCTGGAGGTCCCGGGGGACTGGTTTAAGGACCACTGCTGCACTGCACTTCAGAAACAAAGGTCCCACTAGACCAGCGTATAAACAAATACATGCCATAGGCCTTGGGTAAAAGACACCCAAGTGACTAATCCAGATGTCCAGGCTTTTGAACTGGTGTATTTAATTTTATTAACCCTCCCATTCCAGACAACAATTAATAGTAGGAAGCCATCTTGTTTTTTTTCTGGAAACTTGCTTTGAATGATCTATCTATCCAAAGTTTAGATGGTTTTACACATGCAGTCATGAGTCAGTGACATCCAGTGACCTCTACAGACAGCTTGTCAAATAAAACAAAAAAGGGATTCATTAAAAAGAAAAAAAAAATAAATAAATAAATAAATAAATAAAAGGGCAGTTCGGGCCAACTCCAAGGAAATGAGATAATGTTTACTCTTGATGTTGAAAGCCCTAAATGCTGGATATTAATAAATGGATCAAATAATTATTCTTTCTCTCCTCATCCCACTGATCTGAGCAGTTCCAGCTGGTCCTGCATAAACCCGCCAACTACATAGATTACAAGGCCTGGGAAAGGAGGGGGGTCCCACTGGGAAAAATCACTCCTGCTTTAAATGTTTCTTACACAATTTTACACCGATACCGTGTACCTCATACTGTACAGAGATATTTGTTTCAATGAGAAGAGAACCTTTTGCTTCACCAGAACCTCTCACTTCTTGAGCAACAACAGATCATCTGGCATGGTCATGCAGGTACGTATCTGGATGCATCTACTAGTATTTACATTTGGCATATCTTCAGTTTCTTAAACAAATCCTGTTTGTTCTGAGATGAGTTTGTGCAGTGTGTCATCAACAACTCACCCAGATCCTTATGCCTGTTTGGGCTTTTGTCCATGAGAAGCTGTTTGGGAAACTGCTCCTCCGATTTACTCCCTCGGGGCATTAGGCTACAAGCCCGTCGCCCAGTCTGTCTCCAGCTCAGTATTTTGTCTTCCCTTTAAAAACCACAAAACAGTTGGTTAATGTCCATTCCTAAGGCCATTGCACAAAGATGCTATACTTTGATTCACTACCACACGTGAGAGCTGATTTCTTCACCCAAATTTTATTACAAGTAATGGGAATGAGTGGAATAATGACTCATGTACGTAAAAGTACCTTCCCAGAAATAAACAGCTGAAGACAACCCAGTAAACAAGGAATGTCCCTGGACGTTCAAAACAGGTCTAAAAGTAGTCTGTCCATCAAGGACATATTTTAAAAGTTAATGGACGTCCAAAATCCATCTTTATAAGTTAGTTAAGTGGTGACCAGTTGATAACGTCAGTGGACGTCCAAAACGCGTTTTATACAAGTAATTTATTTCGGGACCAATTAATAACGTCAATGGACGTCCAAAATACGTCTAATAGTCGTCTTTTCAACTTTAATTTTCAACCTTAAAGGAACGTTGATTAGACGGCAGTCATTGCGTTATTTCAACGTTGAATCAACGGCTAATTGTTTACTGAAAATATTGAAGTGTTGAATGACATCATACAACTGCAGGGAAACTTATTTTTGCATCCAACATCTATCAGCATCTGAACCAATCACAAAGCCATCACCTGTAACATAATACAAAATGTACACAAACAACAAAAATAAAAAAGAAAAGTATGAGTTTATCATTTGATCTGCAACAAAACAATTCTCTTTAAATATTCCAATGCTGGTATTATATATGCGATATATATTACAAATAATGCTAGGATTGGTTCCTTAGGTTTATGACATAAGAAACTGTGGATGTCTGAATCTGCGCTTTTTAAACGGTCTCTGAAACACCACAGTTTGAAAATGCTCAGCTATGGAATGGACTGCTTATTTCACTTATGATATCTCCCCCAATCTAAACAACACCAGCTGGACAGGTTAGCAAAGATCAATACTTGATTTTCATTGGAGAGGATTCTTTATGTTTATTTGAGAAATCTAATCTAATTTGCTTGGGTTGCCTAGAATTGTAAAACCTCATTCTAATTAGCATGAGCCAAATATTGTTTTTGAAAGAAAACACAGGCGCACAGTGAATGGTAAACATTTCAGCAACAGGAGGACCTACTTCCAGTTCACTCTGTTCATGAAGACACGCAAAATGGGGTTAAAAAAAACGTGAGGGAAAATGAAAGGTTTGTCAGAGACAGGAAAACAGCAATGAGAGCGCGCATTCCAGCGCCACACAATGAGGGGTGGGACACAGCTGTATATTTAAAAATCTGTAATCTAAGTCTTAAATCAGGAACACAGCGAGGACTGAGCTCTGCTTTATCGAGATGAAGTCTGAGGAGGAAGGAGTCGCAGAGAGAGGAGGAATGTTTACTTCGGAGCGTTGACTTCTCGCTTTATCACTTCAAGATTTAGCCGAAGATTAGCCGCGTTTCTCCTCGGCACGTTTAGACCTTAACTTTTAAAAGAAACTACTTGTTTTTTTCTAAATTTTCTTGCTTATCTCCCCAAGGAAGGAAGACTTGTAGCTAAATCTATACACAGAGAGAGCGAAAGAAGCGTCAAGACTTTAGTAAACCCGGTGTAACTTTGTGTTCTTCTCTGGACGTTGAGAGTGAAGCTAAGGATGTGGAAACGTTAATACCGCGGCGGTTTGGGTTTTTCCACATCTGGGCTCCAGCAGCTCTTTCTGTGGTTCTCTGTGGCATGCCGTTGTGAATTGGTGTTAGCTAAAAGCTCAATGTTTCCACCCAAGGAGCACTTTTAGTGACAGTATGTGGCCTGAAGGTACAGTTTCTTGACGGATGAACATCTTGTCGCTTTCTGACTGATAAAGGGAGAGGAGGGTGACGGAGGCAAAGGCAGGTAAATCTCAACCGCCTGCAACAACTACCGGATAAAACGGTTTTTTGGGGGTTTTGTTTTGGTTTGGTTTTTCATTCAAAAATACTGTTTATTTATCTTATCTTTCTCGACTGCAGAAATTGGTACTTGTTCCATCTCTTTATCTCTTTGTACCAGAGTGTATTTGATTGATGTATTTTTGTTTGTTTGTTTGTTTTAATATTTTTGTGTCTTTTCAAAATTAATGAGGAACGTGAATCAAATTTTCTTAACGGCTGGTGTGGAGACATTTAGTACTTCATAACTGTATTTTTAAAGTCCCTTTTCTTCAGCCCTGTTTCAGATATTTCACTTTGAAATGTATTCTAGACCAAATATAGCCACAAACATAAACATCTAGCTTCCTGCCCTTACTTATATTTTCTGGATGTACTACCAAATGTCTATAGGAATCTATCTGGTATTTGGGGTGTTTTTGACATTATTCTAGTGGTAGACAGTACTTCAATCTGCATTACAATGTTTAGCTTTTAGGTTTTGTGTCATATATAGGAAATACTGTCCAAACTTTGAGGAGGACAAGGGTTGTCATTCAGTGTTTTGCATACTGTTCTACACTTTAATTAGGTTAAACACACAAATACTTTCATTTTAAAAATCTGTGTTGTAATGCTATACATTTAGTTCCTTTTTCCTAATCTGTTGTTCTCTTGGTTCAGTACTTTGTCTGCTTTGCTGTAAGCCAAAACCGTTGGAGACCAGTGTGGGGTTTAACTTTATGCACTTCTGGATTTAATAGATTCTGTACTCCCACACGTTCAACTTCACATCCTCTGGAACTTTTCATGGAGGTTTTTGATTTGCTGTTTTTAGAATTTTTCATTACCGCTGCTTGAAATATGCTTGGGACATTTATTATGAGTACATTTACAGGAGTGGTGTTTTTCACTAATGCATACACTTCTGCTTAAGTGTGATTTGCCAGAATAAAAATAGTGGCCATTTGTTATATGAACAGTTACAGTTTATATAATGTGGCGTATGTATATTCACTGTTCAAAGACATTTATTTACATCACTACAGGTGAGCTTATGTTACCCCACGTGTCCCACAGGTAAGCTTAGTTATATCTTTCTCTCACTGTAGGTTTCAAAACACATATACTACTGAATATTTCTATATGTTTACTCGTTTGAATCAGAATAGAGCTGAGAAATTGTAGGGCGATGTGTTTGGTTTTGATGAATTTGGCCATCAACACCTATTTCTTGATAGTTAAGATGTAGTACCTGTAATATATAAATGTTATATCTTACAAAAGCAATACATTTTAAGGCTCATAAAATACAAAACAGATATTTTCTAGTTTTTATAAAAGATTTGAATGTAAATGTAAGGAATGACAATGTAACAGGCCCTCACAGTCCATACAACCCTTATATTACAGCACTGAAATCTTGGTTTTTCTGACGTCACAGAAACAAACACATTTCTATATCGTCGCTGTCCAAGTAAAACATTCCACTTTTGATGATTTTTAGTTTAGTACATCGTTTGAAAACAGTGCTCTTCATATTGTGTGAAAATGTCAACATGAATGGACCAATAGAAATGCTCCAAAATTACGTGGAATAAATATTTTTACACCAACTTCCATTTAATGTTAAGAAGGACTTAAGCATTCTTTCTTTGGACAGCGATTATGTATTTTTTCATACAGTTTAGCCAAAGCTATTCATGTTACAGATATAAGGGATGTGCTAGTGTGGATTGCTTTTACACTAGGCACGATTTAAGTCAGTCAGATGTTGGTCATGTAGAGAAGCTTTTGACCTTTTGAACTTTTTAAAATTCCTATTTAATTTTTATATCAAAGGATAATTAAAAAAAAGCCATTGGAAAAACAAACAAATAATAACAGCATTACATTTGTAGCACATTGGTGTTTTAATATTGATAGAATATTAAATCTGGATAATCTGTTATGCCACTTGACCGAGAGGAACAGCGCATAAACACAATTAACGTGATGGTTGGCGACCTCGCATTTGTGCTTGTTGACAAACAATAGCCAGCAAGAGAGAACAGGAATGGAATCTACACTCAAACTTGTGGATATATCTCTTAAACATCTCCTTTATGCAGCCAGAGCTGGTCCTTGTGAATAAAATCAGGCATACCATTCTTTCCTACGGCGAGTCAAAACACTGCATACAGTGAACTGCCCGATGGAGCCAGAGATATGAAGCCGTCTGAGAGAATTTCCACTCTTTCGATTTCTCATTATTGAATATTGCACATTATGTGCTTCACAATAATAATAATGAGAACGACTTTTAATCATTAGAACATGAGGCCTGGTCGTTTGTCTCCATTTATGTGATGGGTATAGATTCTTAATGTTGATATATTACCGACTATGAGAATATGGGAAACAGATGCTGGATTCCTTATGCTTTAGTAACAGATCTTGTCAGATTATGACAGCAGTGATACTCAAAGGGCACGATCTCAGAATCTCAGCAAAAGAGGAAGGTCAGTGAGAAAAGCAGCATTTCTTCCCATGGGTCCGGTGACTTTTTTTTTTTTCTTGCAGATCGTGACAAAGAGGGACACAGAAACAGGAATTAATGTGTCATCAAGTTTGACTTCACTTGTGATTAATGAGATTAGTTAGTACACGGTCTGATTTGAGATCAGACACAGCATTTAGGGATACAAAACAGGAACAAGAGGCAGTGTCTCCATAGAGAATAGTGTAATTCCAAACAAGTGGAGTTGTTTTCCATCTGAAATGGAGCACACAGGGCCCACAAATTACCCATCACGGAGACACGGCGCAACATGTTGCAAGACAGGCGTAAAGTCTGCCTGGTGTAACAGAGGCTGTTTTATTGTAAATTAGACACAGTGTTGTTTGTAGCGTGTGGTTCCCATTTGATGAACAAAAAAAAAAAAGAGAAAACAACATAGTTATACATAGTTGTAAACATAATTGTTTTCTGGACAGTAGTGTACATTTTCACTTAAAGGGGAGGTCTGATTTAAAAAAAAAAATTTTGTTCACTGCATTAATACGTTAGTTTGGGTATCAGAAGCTACTAAAGACCAGCAGATTGTGAAATAAAACAACCGTGTCGGTTTTTGTGGGCAGTTTAAGTCTAAAAGCGAGTGGTTCTGATTTGGTGTTGCTTCTGATGACATTAGCATAGTCCTGCCTACTTATCTGAGCCTCTCCAATCACAGGGCTAAACCACATTTGTGTTACAAAGATGAGGTTAAGTTCGACAAATCCAACACAAGCAGCGCAAAGAAATGAGTACTGATTAAATACGGAGAAACCAAGGGCAGAGAAAAAGAGAACTGAGTAAAAAGGGATAACATCCAGAGCTTCTGCTCCCTGTTCCTCATTCCTGGGATCTTGCTGAACTAGAGCTGAGAGCATTATCCAGATTGGGACACAGCAACTGAATCTAGACACATCTATTTCTATTGCTACCATGATATTAAGTATATTTGGGAACAATTTCTATGGATGTCCAGTGTAAGAGTATTATATTTTAAAGATATTGCATGTGTTCCCCTCAGTATTTTACGATCATTTTTCTGTATGTAAGAAGAAAGATTAATGCCTTAAGGGAGGGTTGGCAGGTTTTGGGAAATTTTAATTGTAAGGTGTTTAGAGGAGGAATTAAGGTACTGGCTGCATATTTGTTGTGAATACTTATATAAAGCATTCATCGTCCACCCGCTCTGTAATCCAGAACAAGCCAAACTGAATAAACCAGAACTGATGTCTATTATAGACTTTGTTTATTTTAACTACTGTTTGGTGAAGGCACTGACTGATCAGACACTATGCTACCTTTGAGTGAGATGCTGCAATTCTGCACATTAATTATGAAGTGTGGTAGTTAGGGTGTAGGGGTGGGGGAGTGGGTGTAATTGAAAAGAAATGTAGAGGAAGCTGACCCTTCATTAGTGTTATCTGCAAGCATTTTTTTAAATAGTGACCCAGTGTTTTGGTCTTTTAGTCGAGAGAACTCCTATCAAGAGGAACCTTACTAACCCAACATATTTAAGCATTAATGTTAGGCTATGTTGTAGGCGGCCAACTTCCTTGCTAATTAGCTACTTAGCTATCTTCCGTCTCTGACTACACCTTTTATTCAGAAAGATTTGAAAGGTTTCCCACAACAGCAGTTTAGTGTTTAGTTTGGGGCTTATCCAGTCGTCTGCACGACTTTGAATCTCCAAGCAAAACAAGTCACGTCAAGTGTAATTCTGATTATCCTCAGCCAGGTGTTGAGAGAGCAGTGGCACAGAGGTTCGTTCTGTACCATTGTACAATTAACAAACAGAGCCAAAAGAGGATAAGATGATAAGGAAAAAAGAAATCATTAAAGCAAGCTAGTGTGGGCTATACACAACACACAGCAATGTTTGTATGAACTTAAATATGTTTAATTGCAGCTCAGATGGAGAGCTTTTAAGGATCACCATTTGCTCCCATTAGTATACATCCTCAAGTGTTGGCAGCTCAGAATCCATTACTGCTCATTAAAGTGCACTCAGAGCAAAAGATACAGGTACTTATTTGTTCATCAAGCTACAAATAATGAAAATGCATCCTTAAGTTCCAAATGTGTACCTCAAATTAGTTTCAGGAGGAAAGGTGAATAAATGCGGGACAGCTGTAGTCTAATGGGTAGAGAAGTGGGAATGGGGCAGGTGGGTGTGAAGGAACAGCACTGTCTCCTCCCTCAATATGAGGTGTGAATTGAGCACGGCATCTTACTGGGATGGCTACACGCCTCTGTGTTTATGGTTAAAAACTTAATGTAAAGTTAAAATGTAGTAGGACTTACCAGATATCAGTGAATGTTTGGCCAAAATGTGGCACATCTACAGTTCTTTTATGGCCCACATTTGGCTTGGAAGGTTCACAGGTCCACCCTATATGGGCCAGATATCAGGTGTGGTAATCCAATTCTGGCTCGTGTCCGGTCCACACACTTGCCAACATCATTACTAAGCCTTAAGAGGTTAAGTCCAGAGTTGTCTGATAGCTGGGATACTTTACAATGTATCATTTGGTGTTTCTCTTAACAATCTTACCAAATTATATCATTTATTGGCTTTCTGTTTAAAGAAGAATAAATAGCCGCCTGTCTCAGTACAAAAAGCCATATATTTCCTGTTCAGTTGTATTTAGTCTGTCGCAGTATGAACAATGTTGGATAAATGTCATAGTGCTCATAACTTCTGCAAATTTTTTTGTAGATATTGCAACATTGGTTCTATTTTTTGTCGTATTTTTTTATTCTAAATTTCATCGTTCATATTGTAGTTTGAAGCGCAGTGTTATAATTTTGCCAGGTTGACCCTCCATACATCGGTGTTTGTCCATTCGGACGTAGGAATGAGGACGAGAATTCAAAAGCAAACAAAATTACAGTAGATCCGAGCGTGTAGATTCAGGGTGTTTAATGTGAAGCAGAGCGTATTGCTGCTGAGTCTGGTGAAATGCGTGTGACCAAAAAAAAAAAAAAAGCTCAAACCATTCTGGCTCTTATTATTCATCTATTTCAAAACAGCAGGGCTGACTCCATTTTTCCATTACATCAGAGGCGTACACTGTATACTTATGGAATTACAGTCCTAGAGCTCCGCAAAAATGCTTCCCGATGTTGCAGAGAAAAGTTTATGAGCTTGAACCAAAGAAACAGTTGTGCAGCATATAGTGGCTTTTGTTTTTGCAGTAATAATGAAATTGATGTATTCAGGAAGGAAATAGCCTTAACTGAAATGCTGCAATGTACAAAGTGCTGAAAGTGTATTTTCTTTAATCTGTTTAAATGAATTCAAAGAGAATTTCTTGAATGTATAATCAAAGCATTATTATGCGTTGTGCATGCAGCAAACAAGGTTTCATATTAGAGCATTTCCTTCCTGGATGAACTAAGTATCTTCAGTTAGTTTCAGTATCATAGCACACATTTAAGTCGAGTCACTTTCTCAAATGTGCACTGGATCCACTGTGAAGTTTCAGCGTAGCTTCTTTCCAGTCTCGACAAACTTTGTGTTTGGTGTCAGATGTATATATCTAATATAATTGTTTACAAAAAAGGGGTGGAAATATTGTCTTGACGTCTGCAGCTATATCAAGTAAAACTGTGTGTACACTGTGTACACAGCTAAGGACACTTCAAACTTATTTCCTGCCCTTTTGAATTCAGTGTCACTTTCATTATCACTGTACATATCTGAATAAAGTGCAGTCAGTTGAAAAAGTTAAAAAGTTATTAAATATGTAAAATGCTAAATAACTCTCCATACTTAATGACATCATGATGACATCATAATGGCAGCACAAGCTGCATTATGTTACATGTTTAATTCAGTAAATATGCTTCAGTGTGTTGAGGAAATGAACAGTTTTCTCTAAAACTATCCACAGTGTTGATATGATTTGACTCAGGTTTCAGCTCTGTGCATATCACTGCGAATTCAGTGCATTACATATGTAGCGTGCCTGTGCAGTATTCCAAATGAGTCAAAAACCCAGGGCTGCACTTTTTCTTTGTCCAGATTTTCTAAATTCTTCTCCTGAAGCAAACACCCAAACACAGCCATGTTGTTTGTGTGTTCCGTGGTTTCGTAGACCTTCAGGAATGAGCGACCCCCTGTCTCTGGCCGGCCAGCTGGGTGCGGCCTCTCAATGGCAGGAAGCGCAGCCATCAATATTTACTCTGCAAGCCTGGCAGCCAATGTGTCGGCTGAGGAGAGCGGCTCGGAGGGCCGCTCTTACATCCCCCTCCCACCTTCTCCGGCTGCTGCAATTAGAGAGCAGGCAGACTGACTGGACCCAAACTGCCTGCTTTTCCATCGTAACACTTCCTCTGCTGAGGGGACAGGGTCCAGTAACTGTACAATCAGGATTTTTACATCCACTCAGGGTCCAGTCAGGGACTTTTCATCCAGCTCACCAGCCATCTGCACAAGCGCGTTAAGTCACAGGTGGACATGCAGGATGAGGCCAGGGACAGCAGATGAATGGAAATTGATGGGGGATGTGATATTTTTAATTTTTTTAGAGGAAGTGACGAACCTGAATGTTTCACAGGCCTTTTGATGTTCTTCTCTTGCTTTGTTCACAGAGATGGAAGCTGCTGTAGTGCTCTCACTTCTGCTCGCTTTGACATTTTCAAGAGTTAACATAGTACTCACAGGTGAGAAGTCGGTTCTAAATTATGCACTGCCTCGTTTCGTTGTGGTTGCGCTGATATTGATAGAAGTTGATATTGCTTGTGCTTATTCCTCCCCTGCTTATTTAACTAAACCCTGCTTATTTTCTGTCATTCTGGCTTTGTTTATGCACATTTGTCCAAGTGTGTGTTAGTGAAGATAAATCAGCTGCGTGCAGATCTAGAGATTTGCTCCCTCTGCAGTGAAACAATAGGGCAAAGGAAGTGCGTATCTTCCTCCTGTGGCCGAGCCTCCTGTGCTTGACAGGACACCTTTTAACAAGCTCACTTAGCCCCCAGCGCCCTGGCTTTTTTTCACGCTGTTCATTTACATTACTTTATTATTTGAAGTTTTCAAGGATGCTGGAATATTAAATATTACATAGAGCCTATATTTTTATTCATATCCTTTTGCCTGTTGTTTATATGACACGCTTTATTAAGTCTAACTTATAAAAATTATTTGGGGAAAACATTCAATTGCTATTTTTTTATTTGTGTGATTAAAATTCCGCCCCCTCTTCATTATGTTTGGTTGTGATATATATATGTTTTTTCTCTCTCCCTCCTTTGTATATTCTGCATTACACTATTGTTGATAAAAAGACCTTCGTACAAATAAAGGAAAATCACTAATCCTAGACAAAATCCATCAGCAGAGTCTTGTTGTTAAATTTAGCTTAGCACTAGCGCTATAAGCTAACATTTATAACATGCTCTCTGTCTCTCTCTCTCTGTCTCTCAGCCCAAAGTGAGGAAAGCCAGGTACAGTGTGTGTGTGAGAATACACAGTGTGAAGGAACCTGTCAGGGTTACAACTGCTTCTTCATTGTGGTTCATGACCATGTAACTAGAGGCTGTTTTGAAAAGGACCAACGTGAGCAGTGCTATGTATCCGGTATCCATGGTGTTTATACAAATTGCTGCTATACCAACTTCTGCAATGCCAACACCACAGTCCCCACAAAGCCAGGTCAGTGACAATATGCTGCATACCAGCTGTGCCTCTCATGCAAAATAGAGATGTTTCTTAGGGCTCACATATGTCCTGAAAAACCTGGAAAGTGTCCTAGTCATGGGGAAACACCTGGAAAGTTGATCAGACATCCTGGGCATATTAGTGAAACATCCTGGAAGTGTAAGTCCGGGAAAGTTATAGGGTTTGCCATTAAGCTACTTGGATTGCGCATTTTAGAATGTTTTATCTTGTTTATTTCATCCTATTTTTATCTGCCTATGACCAGGTTGAATGTCACGGACGCTGTGTCAGAATGCCTGGTTCTCTTCTAGCATGGAACATTCGGTTCTGATATTTTGGCAGAACTGGAGATCAAATGTTAATTAGCCTAAGAATTGGGTTGTGTGCTTTGGCACCACTGTATCAACAGGGGCCAGGGGACTGTATTGTTATTAAGGATCTTAATGGTGTCAGCTGCTGTGTGTCAGTTTAGGATCACCTTTCAGGGGCAACAGCTCTCCTGTGAGTAAGTTATCGAAAAAATTATCTTGGAATTTGTTCTGGAAAAAGGTTTTCTAAAAAATAGTAGGAAACCTCTTAAAGAGTCTTTTCAATGGGGATATAAACTTCCTTAGACAGTTTAAAATTGAAGGAATTTTCACTGTAAGAAGAGAACTAGTGGTGGCCAGTGAGTGCCATTTTTATTCACTGAGAACTATCAGTGTTTGAATCTTGTTGACTGCTGTATTGACTCCGTTTTAGAAACCTTTGCCACAGTTGTGTCCGTGTAAATGGCTGTTGTTTTTGAGGAATTTCCAAAGTGGCACCAGGAACATGAAAAATAGAAGAGTGCTGCCCTCTAGTGGTACCCAGCAGCTAATAGTCACATACGATATAAAATGTTCCTTAAGACGCTGATATTTAGACAAAACACAAGCAGCTTTTTTGGTCATGATTGGAAATGTTCTTACTGTGTGATTAATATTTACATTATATAGGAGTTAATTTGGTGTAATTTAGGAGAAAAACAAAAATAGTCCTGCTTTAGCACACAGTGCTAGCGTTAGCAATATGTTAATATTTTTTAAAATCTTGTTCCCACTTCCTAGTCTCTGGCTTTACTTGATTCTCCCAAACTGAGATGGTGATGTTTAGCGTACTCCATGAGTTCCAAGAAGCAGCACATCTTTTCAAACTAATGCTAAACTGCTAAATATGGTATTAGGGAGATCAACACACTTGCAGGAGAACACACACTGCCATTTCAGTAATATCAGTTATCAGTGCCCTGCACTGGCTGGCATTACGATGAATGATAGCAGGAAAGGAAGGGCACGGAAGCTATTTTCATGAACCTATGATCACAACTACAAAGACTAGTGATTAAATATAAGTCTCTAATATTTGCCAATAACAGTAAAACCACAGCTTGCTGATTGGTTAGGCTCCAATTCTCAGGAAGCATGTATTTTAAGCCAATTTAGAAATTGGTAGTGTGCTATAAATAGGAAATATTGATTTTTATCTTTACAGCACCAAGAGTACCACCCTGACAATTTCCTGTGTTTATGTGTGTTTGTGTGTGTGTGTGTGTGTGTGTATGTGTGTATCAGTGGACCCAAGTGAGTCAGACAGCGTGGTTGTTCTGGTGGTCGTGCCCCTATTGGTTTTGCTGGTGCTATCTGTAGGTTTGTGTGGAGTGGTTCAGTGGCTGCGCTCTCGACGACAGCACCAGCACCTGCAGGAACATGCACCCCCCATGATCAAAGTGCCCAGTGGAGGGGACCCCACCTACGGGGTATGAGATCCCAGCTTGCACAAATATTTATGAATTTGTCATGTTTAAACAGTTAAAACATCATCCTGTATGATGTGTTTATATTTTTCATGATGGGTTTATGTTAATGGTTCAAAATTACTTTGAATGATATCTTTTTATTTTAATGTTTATTAATGTTAGGATCCTTGTTTTTCATGAGAAGTGATATATTCTGCCTGTCATCATTAAAATTAAGTTCACTGACCCTTGATGGTCCCCAGTCCTGGTTCTGGAGTAACTCTGCTTTGTTTACCCTCTCTTACCCCAGGACCAGGACTTGGTAACTATGGCTCTTTAGGTTTGATCATGTTAAATGACTTCTTTTAACTGATATAAGTGTGATTTTGTTGCCTCTAGGACATCTTTGATGAGTTTTGTACATCGGGGAGTGGGACTGGGCTCCCTTACCTTGTGCAGAGGACCATGGCTCGACAGATCTCCTTAGTGGAATGTGTTGGTTAGTGAGATTTTTCTGTTCTGTGAGGGGCATTGAATTTTTTTTTGTATAGGTATGAAGTAAAACGCATATGGTATGTGTTATATTTTTAATTTACTATGTAATCACCATTAAACCCTTTACATTTTTTTAGATCTAGCTATTAGCTTTTCAGTTCCCTGAAAAATTCATTCATTCATTATCTGTAACCCTTATCCAGTCCAGTCTGGGAATACACCCTGGAGGGGGCGCCAGTCCTTCACAGAGCAACACAGACACACACACACACATTCACTCAGACACTCACACCTACGGACACTTTTGAGTCGCCAATCCACCTACAATTGTGTGTTTTTGGACTGTGGGAGGAAACCCACGCAGACACAGGGAGAACACACCACACTCCTCACAGACAGTTACCCGGAGGAAACCCACGCAGACACAGGGAGAACACACCACACTCCTCACAGACAGTCACGTTTGTAGGGTGGAGGACTCAAGCTTCATTAACACACTTGTGTTAGGCAGAATGGTTTAGTTTTTGTCACAATTGCAACAAAATAAAAGGCTCAAAATGAGCTGTTGTTTTCTTTATATATCCTCAGATATCCTCAGATCATCTCATGTCCTAGAGCCATTTTAAAATGAATTGTAGGATTAATCAATTACACTGATACCTAGCTAATGAATGCCCCTTGTATCATTTGTTGTGACTCTGTATTTGTTTTAAACGTTGACGACACTCTTAATTTGGGGCAGGTAAGGGCCGATATGGAGAGGTGTGGAGGGGCACTTGGATGGGAGAAAGTGTGGCTGTGAAAATCTTCTCGTCTCGAGATGAACAGTCCTGGTTCAGAGAAACCGAGATCTACAACACTGTCCAGCTACGGCATGAAAACATCTTAGGTGAGACCCAGCTTGTACACTGTTCAGATTAGGGTACAGCAGGACCAGGCTTGGGTACCTCCTGAAGAAGCTGGATATTCAGTACTTTTTAGCAGGCTGTCTCTACTTTCAGGTTTCATTGCCTCGGACATGACCTCAAAGAACTCCAGCACCCAGCTCTGGCTGGTCACTCATTTCCATGAGCTGGGCTCCCTCTACGACTTCCTGCAGTACAGCACCTTGGATCCTGAGGGCTGTCTGCGTATGTGTCTGTCAGTGGCCAGCGGTCTGGTGCACCTGCATACGGAGATCCTCAGCACTCAAGGCAAGCCTGCCATCGCCCACCGCGACCTCAAGAGTCGCAACATTCTGGTCAAAAGGAATGGTCAGTGCTGCATCGCCGACCTGGGTAAGTAAACGGTCCAATGTGGCATCGATTTAAAAATACTTGAGACTAAACACCAGATCAGTCATTTGAGCTATGTGTAGTATGTTGTTTTCTATTGGAACATACATTCCAATAAAATCAAGTGCAAAGAACTTGAAGTGCTCGCTGATGGGCGATCCCTTGTGATTTTGTAGGCCTGGCAGTCATTCACTCTCAGTCCAGCGACTACCTGGATGTTGGGAACAACCCAAGAGTGGGCACCAAACGTTACATGGCCCCGGAGGTCCTGGACGAGAGCATCCGTGTGGACATCTTTGAATCATACAAGCAGACTGACATCTGGGCCTTGGGCCTTGTCCTGTGGGAGATCACTCGCCGCACCTTTGTGAACGGTTAGTGCTGCACTCTTTCAGAAATACCTGCGCTGTACCAAGCCATAGTAGAAAAACGTTTGGTTCTCTTAAGAAACAGATCACATGACATTATTAGAAAGGCTCTCTATGGAAGCAAAAGTGGTTCCTCTCTGTCTATGTGCCAACAACCCTTTCAGTGTTTACTAAAATGACAAACACATCAGTAGGAGCAGGAGAATGTTTGTGTTATTTAGAGTTACTTTTATACATTACACAACAAAGCATCGTCTACTTTCGTGTATTTTGCTCGACGTACCAGGATGACCTGTCTAGCCCAGTCAGCAGTGTTTACAGGATGAATATAATAAAACTGTTCTCCACTGACTAATAGCATAGTGACGTAAATTGTTTTTAGCCTTTCGTCTAGTCTAGAGCCATTTTTTACATCTTTATGAATAACATCCTTTGTTCTGTTGCTAAGAGAGTTTCTACAACACCATTGTGATTAGTGTAAAAGACATATCTAACATATTCCTCACATCACTCCACAGAGTTCCCTTGTCTTGCCAAGACGCCCTCTCTTTTTCTCTGTCTGTGTCTGTCTCCACTGTCCACCCACGATTAGCAGCCCAGAGATTATAAACACTCTTATCTAGTGTCAGCACTTTCCCTCATAGAGTCCAGATGCTTTCCATCTCTCATTCTCTTATACAAATACACACACACACACACAAGTGTGCAAGCACAGAGACACGCTTAATGAATGATTCTGATTTAAATAAATAAATAAATAAACAAACAATGTGCGCCCTGTAATCTGAGTTTTTAATAACCTCAATCATTCTTTGAAATAAATATGTGGTCAAACTGTAGTGGAAACCATATGTTTTTCATAGTTTCTCATGTCGTACACAGAGGGATACACAGTTATAGCCTCACTCCCTCTCACTGATACCAAATTCTGCTCTCTGCCCTTTTTCCCCAAAATGTCAGCTGCCACATGAACATGCGCTTTCTGGACTCGGTCCAGCCTTCCTCCCACTGAATTATTAACTGTTCTAACCTCCCTAAATATCCAAAGCACTGTTTCATAGATATGGTCTGAACAGAGTTTGAGTCATCTAACACCAACCTAGTTTCAGATGACTTCAAACACTGATTACGTGTTTGCAAACTTCTTCATTTGGTGCAGGAATCGTGGAGGAGTATCGTCTGCCGTTCTTTGATGTGGTTCCCTCTGACCCCAGTTTTGAGGAGATGAAGAAAGTGGTTTGTGTGGACCAGTACAGGCCCTGCCTTCACAACAGACTGCACTCTCATCCGGTAAGCAGTTCAAAATCAAGATGGAGAAAATCATTATTGCGCCAAACAAGTACAAGTACAAAGGAACCTTCCTGTAGTGTTTATAGGCTCACACAGTACATGTGACCAGGACATAGACTGGAAAACATTATTTATTTATTTATTTATTTACAAACAATCAAAAAATATCAGCACAGGTTTGAGGACATGGCCCTAATTCAAGAGAACAGCACAGATGTATTGATTAGCCTCTAGATCATTAGCTATATGGATTTGGTGAGTGCTAGATGGATCCCGAATGATTGTGGGGTGTATGTGCACAGGGCAAGTTCAGTACTGAATGTAAGAGTACACTGATGAACAAGAAACACACAAAATCACACAAGAGAGGCATGGTGGCGCAGCAGGTAGTGTCACGGTCACACAACACCAGGGTCATGGTGTGTTCTCCCTGTGTCCACGTGGGTTTCCGCTGGGTGCTTCGGTTTCTTCCCATGGCCCAAAGCACATTGGTAGGCGGATTGGCTGCTCAAAAGTGTCCATAGGTGTGAATGTGTGTTGCCCTGTGAAGGACTGGCGCCCCCTCCAGTGTGTGTTCCAGCCCTGAGCCCGGGTAGGATCCAGACCCACTGCGACCCTGAACTGGATAAGCGGTTACAGACAATGAATGAATGAATGATGTAATCCACATTGCCCCTTTAACTATACTACAATAAGTAGTGATGAAAACCATTGGCTCAGGAGCTGAATGCTGAATGATTACTTTATAATAATATTTTAATAATTATTTTGATATAAACATGTATGAAAATGTATTTGAAGGCATATTAAGACAAAGGGGCATGCCATTTGCAGATAATTCGTTAATAAAGTGTGTTTGTGTGTTTGAGTGGGTGGGTGGGTGCGCTCTTTCCATGCACCGAAGCTGATTCATCCCTTGTACTTTATCCTCTACTCATTTTAATCATGTTTCGTGAATCAGACAAGGAGACTGTACGTCATTCCACGTGCTCCAGTTTATGCTCATTTTTATGGTGAATAGGGGCCAGTATGAGAGAGATAATACAATGTTTGAGTGTGTGGATTGTGCAAAAAAGCAGTCCTAAGCAGATTAACTGTGCAAAGTATACATAAACTGTAATAGGAGCACAGCATAATTAAGCCAGAGTATTCACGGCAGCTCTGTTTAGGACGTTTATCCAGTCACAAATACACTTCAGTGTGCGGACCTCCACAAAACCGCTCACTTGAAAACTGTTCAAGCTTTCTGTGGAGAAAAGGCAATTTAGATTTATATTGTTGCTGTGGTTGTTTTGACGTAAACAGTGAACAAGGCGAAGCAGTGTGATGCTTCCACTTCCAAACAGAGCAGAGGAACAAAATCCACTTATTAAGTCCTAGGCATTATGTGCATAACCAGATTTTATGTCAAGTCAATGAACCCATGACGAATGTGTCTCATTGTTCCAATCATGTCTTGTTCCCAGATCCTGTCTACCATTGCGAAAATTATGAAGGAGTGCTGGTTCCAGAGCCCCTCAGCTCGCCTCACTGCTCTACGTGTGCGTAAGACCCTGGCCAAGCTGGACCAGGACCAGGACATCGGCACATACAAACTCAAAGTGGACGTCTAGGACTCCGCTTTCTAATACACAGCACCTTAAGATGGACCCAAGTGCCATGTTTGGGGTTCCAGAACCCACCTTTGCTTTATTGTGCCTTTTTAGAAATAGCCCCCGTTCATCCCCTGTGCTTCAGCCGAGGAGGCCACCCCTTTTACCGGACTGACTGACTCCCCGGGACTGCAATTTTAGCACCGTTCATTTTTCAGACTGATGACTCAGTTATGATTAAAAGTGAGCTGTTTGCCAGCAAAAAAAAGCTCTCTAGGGTTAAGTATTTTTCTTGCCAGTGTTTGTATGAAAGTGTTTGCCAGGATGTGAGCCATACTGAACTTCCCAACGGAGGAGTTTCCTGAAATTCCATCATGAGATTCATGGAAATAGCCCTCCTTAATGTCCTAGGTCCATCCTGTACATATTCTAAATATTCTCATTTTACATGTGCATTTTTATCCTTTTGTATTTTTGCTGAAATCCTTTGAAGACCACAATTTAAACTCGCATCCCTGAGTAAGCACTGCCATGATAACACTCACGTACAGTATTCATTCAGACTGAGAACCTAGGATAGGATCTTATGATTTAAAATTGCTGTTGTTTTATATGTAGTATATCTTTTATAGCATATTATTATTTTTTTTTTTGAATACTGTTTGTAATTATTTTAAAAAGGAATATGTACTATTGCTTTTGCACAAAACTTAAATACTACTCTCACTCCAAGTAATGGTATTTAAAGGAGAAATAAAACAACACAATATTTAAGTTTAAAACCTCTCTGAAAGGGTGGTATATGCTGTGTGGCTACCAGGTGTTCTCACACACTGATGCCATTGGACATGTGTAAAATGGCATTGGAATCTCAGATGATGGCTGTAACATTAGAATTTATAGCAAATCAACAATTATTATCATCCATCCATTATCTGTAAGCGCTTATCCAGTTCAGGGTCACAGTGGGTCCAGAGCCTACCTGGAATCATTGGGCGCAAGGTGGGATTACACCCTGGAGGGGGCGCCAGTCCTTCACAGGGCAACACACATTCACGGTCACTTTTGAGTCGCGGATCAACCTACCAACGTATGTGGGAGGAAACCCACGCGGACACGGGGAGAACACACCAACTCCTCACAGATAGTCAGTTAATGATAAAGGGCCCATGATAAAGCCACGTTATTTATACTGAGGTTACAGGGAGTGTATCTATACAAACTGCTTTTTCAGTATATATTACGTATATATGTTACGTTCTGGTTTCCCAGACTCACATTCAGCCTAAATTAAAATGGATTCTTGATCATAAACAAACAACTATTTTTATTCATTTCTCAGGAGGAATAAACTCCAAACGGGTGGTGGATCCTTTTGAACACTAGGGGGCATAAGAAGCTTCCGGGTTGCTCTGTAGTTTACTTAGTCGAAGCGGCTCCAGGCATCGTACTCTTTTTTGAATTCAGTTTACTTTTTCGAGGTTATTGTGGTGATCAGGAATCCATTACGTTTCAATCTGATCCATTTGTCTTTTATTGTACGTGCAGTGTTTGCGCATCATGTTATTGTTGGAAACAATGGGAAAAGCACTGAAGGTGCTGATATGCCAGAGGGGGCAAACAAGACACACCTCAGCACTAGTGTTCATGGATACAAAGCTGAATGCATTCTCCCCGATAGAGTTTCACTCAGACCTATATTTACCCTGTTTCACATCTCTTATTCATGGAAATGTGAATGCCAAGTGAGAGAGACTGTAGTATTAATCTCTGTACTGACACATATACACAAGGCCTGTAGACTGCACTCTCTTTGCCCTACAATTGCACATTCGGTAGCTAAATATATATTGGTCTACTCAAGTCAGATAGGTATTATGAGTAGCAGAGGTGCAGAGCTACATTAATATTTTTCAGTATTGTGTACAGTGCTGTGCAAAAGCCAATTTATTTCCAGTTAAAGCAGCAATTAAATGTAAGCCTCCAAATACGACTCCTAACAACCTCTGGACTTTGAAGCTTTTTCCTTAAACAGGATTCATGAGTTAGCTTGTAAGGCTTGTAAAGATTGGGAAAATATTGAGCAGAAATCTTCCTCAGCTCTTTAGCTATTACACACATTTCACTTGAGGATTAAGTTATCTGAGAAAAACTGCTTTGTGGTACACCCCTTTGTAGACCGCTATCAGATAAACAGTACTTACAGCTTTCATCTTTGAACTGTGGGAGCTTCAAACTCACTTCAGATCTGAAAAGATATAAATGCTTCCTCTGTGAAAACAACTCATGGGTCTGAAAGAATGTGGAGCTTTTAAGAGGCTAATACAAAAAAAAAACAATAAGAATTCAAATTAGAACAATGGACTGACCGCCCCAGAGCCGTAACCTCAGTGTCACTGAACTCTAAGTTTGGGATTATTAGATTGTGCGAAAGACAGAAAAAGATGATTAGATGGGATGGATGTTTTAATACACTGTTATTTTCAATGTTCTGTTACTGTGTTAAAAACACCCCACACATATTTCGCAGACACTGCTGAAACACTGCTGTTCCCACAGTCTACAGGGAGTCATGTTTTAGAAAAAAAAAAATTAAAATAAAACAATAAAGCCCCATTAGTGACATCTCCCAATCAGTTCCATTAGTCAAGTGTCCAGTTCCCATTGATGGTGAAAGAGTAGCACTGTATGAGTCAGTGAGGGGATGGGCATTGATTTCTGTCTGCCGCTTTATCTATATCTGTGCTCGCATGTGTCTGTTCTCAGTATATCCATCCGTCTGTGGCGAGTGCTCGAGCAGACTTTGGGGGGAGATAATTCTCCTCCGAAAGCCCAGTCTGTCTGGTGGGTCAGATGGAGTGGGGCGGGGATATTTTTAACATTGTGTAAGGAGCTGCGTAGAGTATCTATACCCTGCCACTTTACACAGACCCATACAATGTTGATTCCATTGTGCTGGCCCACTCTTCAGTGTTCCGACTCTCGGATTCAGAATAGATGTTTTCCTATTGCAGATGAAATATGCAGATACGTTTTGACACGCTGATAATAGCAAGATATGACCCCACCTTAGAGACAATGTGGAGTGGGACCAGGGCAAGGAGGCTAATGATAACAATGGACCAGGACCAAGAGGGCAATATCCTTAGCACATACCATGTATATCCCTTGGATGTGAGAGCAACATTAAAGGAAGATTATAGAGGTTCTTGTGTGCAGTATAAGACTCTAGACGCATAGCAGAGGGTCCACTAGCACCATGAGTAATGAAAGGAATGGCTTCAAATGCTTCTTTTGTTGCACAGAAAAAAACTCCACTGCTGCGCCATTTACAGATGACACAGCAACAGATAACAAATTCTATATGGATCATACCTCCTACACTAAATATTTTCATTGCCCATTGCAAAGCAGTTTACTCCAGTGGAAGGAAACAAGGAGCTCTTTGTTATTGCCGTGTGCTTTAATTAATCTTTTGCTATTGAGCACCAGAGGTCTAGACTATTCCTCCCATGGACAAGCTTATAGCTCTCTTCGGGTGTCCTGCCTGCTCTCCAGATTGCTCGCAGGGGCTCTCTAAGCTCATTTCAGTCCCATGCTTTGCACAAAAGGGTTTTTTCTCACTAAGACAACTCTGGCGCCAAAGCCATAGATAGTGGCCCCTGGCAGAAGGATAAACTGCCTAAGCATCATCTGCTGGACCACATCAAGAGCAGTTTTGCTGCAGGGCTCCTCAGTACTTTGTCTTCGGCTTTTAAAGAAGAAAAAGAGTCTCAGAAATGTGTTTTGAGGTGGAGATGAAGCAGTGATAAGTGTTCATCAGCTGCAGAATCACTATTCAGAAATGTGACTAAAACGCTTTACATGCCCAAACGTTTGTAAACACCAACCGCTTTAATGTGCACTAACCGTGGACACAGTCGCTCAGTTGTGTGCACAGCTTATGTAATCTCCAAAGAGCATTTTGTTGTGGAGCAGTAGAACGGCATTTCTCTTGAGTAATGGAGCTCAATTTAGTTTCTATTTGATGATTTAGAGTTGTGCTTGGGATCCAAAACCTATCATCCAACCTCAGTTCCTGGCCTCACTAATGCTATTTGAGCCATCAAATCCTCAGATAAGTGGCCCACCATCTAGCGTAAAGCCCTTTTTTTTCTGAACATTAGAAGCTGTACCAAAGGAGGACACACTACATGTTTGTTTCTGATTTCAGCAATGATGGAGAAGTTTCAGAAATGATTGACGAGCACACGAAGAAATACTAGTGACGGTGCCACACAACGCTGATGGTGGAGAGTCACAAAATCATCATCAGGAGAGCCGCAATACTGAAGCCTCGTATGAAGTGTGATCCGCTAATAATAGCTGTTGCTGTCTTTCTGAAGGCGTCTATGCATACGAGCAAAATGCTCTTTGTTAAACTTGCAATTCAACAAGTTTATAGAGAAGGAAAAAACCCAATCCAACTCTTAAACCCAACCACTACTCCTGGCAGAATGTGTGAGGGTGGTGGACTACCAAAACAGACCCAATATCATCCTTGCGCACAAAATAACACAATAAATTAAACCAAACATACTTCCAAACAACATGAGTAACAATATCCACAGCAATAAACAACACAACAAAGTCTTTTACCTAGGGCTTGGGGCATGATACTTCGCATGTCCAGCAGAAATAGTAGAGTTTTCTAGTAGGCCAACTTGCGCTCTAGTGATAAACGGCTGTCGTGGGGATGGGTGAAACCCCTTGTTTTAGTTGACATTAAGACGTCTGGTTCCTATCACCTTCACTGGAAACCATTCTGACTTGGGGAATGTCTCTAGAAAGGCATGTCATACCAAAGCACCTAATGACTTTGTTTTCTTTTAACTTTATGTATATATTAAGTGTACAATTAAGTTTTAAAATGTTGTGTGCAATGTATAATCCTAATTAAAATTCCCCTGCTCTTTTGTCCTTTCATAGTGACAGTTGCACAGTATTAAAATGTACAATGGTTGTTTTATTAAAAATGACAAACCCTAATTATTAACAAAATGACCGTCTTTAAATCGTCTAAATCAAACTCGTATGTTCTTGGCGTACAATACTACCCCCAAGAACAGAACAACTTCACATGCTTCTGCAGGGATTTTTCCTCAATGGAGCACATAACAAATGCAGTTTGCTTACCGTTTTCAAACTACTTAATTTTAGGGTTTGTTTGTTTGTTTATTTGTTTGTTTAATAAAATAACAATGGTCTTTTTTTAAATGTAAATTTTAACTGTGTCAGTTACCATTAAATGACAAAAATACAGGAGAATGCCTTAGTTTTGGGTTACAATCAAATATATGACTTGAATTTTTGAATGTTTATGATTCTGAATTTTTAGAAAATTTCCTACGTTCTATAAAAATGTTGGAAATAGAAGAACGTTTTTTTCACTGATGAATGCAAGTAAAACAACAAAAAGAAGTGAGACGTGAGGGGAAAGGTGCTGTTGTTTAGAAAGAAAAGTATGTATCAATATAATCATGTGCCCCACTGAATGTATTAAGTGTAGGCCAGTGACTACCAGCCCAGTGGACTATAAAGGAGGGGGAGGGTAGTAATCCATCTTTAATACCCTCTCAGTGGTGAATACTTACTGAGAGGTGGCCACAACAAAGGAGCCGAGGCGTGGAGTCCTTCCCCTTTAACAGACACACACATTCACACTCACACACACACCCCTTTAACAGGCAACCGGACTATGTCGCGCGCTCCCGTTCACGTCGGCTCCGTTGTCAACATCTCAGCGCCGCATATGTTTTAATGCGGAGCGATGGGAAGTTCGCAGTCATGTCTTCACCACGAAGCGTCTCAGCGTTGCTTCTTCTTCTTCTGCCTGGATTAATCTCATTGAGTGAGGGTGAGTCTCTCTCTCTCTCTCTCTCTCTCTCTATATTTATTTATTGAACAGCGAGGCTTCGCTGCACGAGGCTCGTCGTCGTCATGGCGATACAGAGCCAGAGCACAGCGCTGCTAACTAAAGTAACGTATGTTTGTTGACTATACGTCGTTTTCTTCTCGCCGTTTGCCCCACGTTTTAGCTCTTTTTCATTTGTCCCATTTTTCCCGACATACACACGTTTCCGGTTAAAAATGTGTCAGACTCACTTCGGCTTCTGTGGTCGCTCCATAACAACAAACTACCCCCAGTCCTCATTACACATTATATGCCGTGTTAGACTGACATTTAGCTCCTCAGACAGGCCTGTGTTTATGTAGAAAGCATAGCACTGTGCTGTAGTTAGTTTAATGCCCATATATCATTTACTCGGAGCGTTCAAACCGCAGAGGAAAGCCACTGGGGCTAATTGAAGACTTCTGTGGTTTGTGAACAGGCAGCTTCTGTAGAGTTGGACGATATGAGCTGACAAAATCCCGATATCACAGTCATCAAAACCTGTGTTCAGTCAAATATACTGAATTTGCACAGATTGTAGTGAGTCTGTTTTAAACAAATTGTTTGTTATTGTTTGTAAAAATGATTCAATTCTCAATATTGGCCTTTTTTTTGCTGTGTACATACAATATTGATATATACTGACACACACTGTACATATCCTACAATTTTAGTGGAATTAGGGCATTAAAACTGACTAAATCACAGGAAATATCAGCTAAAATCAGGACAGATGTTACAAGACTGAATTAAATCATTCTTTTTTTCCCTCCCATACTCAAACATTTGCATTAAAACACAAAGCGAGAAGAGAATCTAAAAGTAATATTAAATGCTTTAGAATTCAGCTTTATTATTAAAGGTTTTTCAGATTTCTAAGACGGTGAGAAGCAGGACATGGAACAGGTTGCAGTGTTAACACTAAGTGGAAAATAGCTCTGTAGTTTATATAGAAAATTTGAAAATGTTTCCTTAAAAAAATAACAGAAAGATGATTGAGTGTTAAAATAAAAATGAGGTATTGGCTGTTTGCATAAGAAATTAAATACATGAGGCATGCTTTTTGATATTGAAAGTCCAATGCATCAGTTTGGCGTGTTTTAAATATGTATAAAGATTCATGAATATAATGATCGTTCACAGGCCACCACAGAATCGCTTGTTGTTGTTTTTCCATTCATCATAGTTTATGTGCTCAGCCAATTTCTCTCTCTCTCTCTCTCTCTCTCTCTCTGTGTATGTTTGTGTGTTTGTTTACAAAGCATGCAGCTACATTCAGAAGTGTGTTAACGCCTCCAGCTTTCAGTTGCCCTCTTAGATGGACAACGGCATCACAGTCCTGAAATGAAATGATGAATGTCCAAATAAAACATACATGAACATGGCTTTATGATAGTGGATCCAGTGAGGCATTTAAAAGTAGGATTTTTGGGCAGTGAGTGGGGACACGTAACTGTTTACTTATTGATGTACTGTGGAGTTTAAATCGAGCAAGTATTAAGGTTAAAATGTTTTGGTGAAAATGAAGTGTATGTTTGCAGCACCTTTTAAAGACTGCACTTTGTGGAGGCAGTTGCAGAGAGTTCACTCACCAAAACCCAGACAGGAGTCAGAGTTGAAGTCTGGCCTTTTGTGATGGAAATGTGAGCAGTGAGCCCCATTCAGCGTCCTGTCAAAGGAGTCTGCCCATCTTTTGTCTGGTTGAGCTAATGTTGATTACATTCACTGCATACATAAACATGGCTGACGTATGTCAGGGCAACATGGCCTGATCTCCTGCTTTGTTGCCCTCAGAAGGCCATGAGGTGTTTTCTCTGAGGACCACCTTTCACTGTGTTTGTGATGTTCTTTCCTGTTTTTTTCCCTTTGGTGGTTTTTTGTTATTTTTGAGCTATAAAACATTGACAGTGTAAGAAGCTAGGCTTTAAACCAGCGTTATTTGGCTTTTTTTTAATTTTATTTATTTATTTTAATGACAAAATCTGAGCATATTCCCTGGTTGCTAAGTCACGCCAAGTAAGGCGGTGTAACCAAATAAACCATAGTTCCTGTCATTTTCAGCTTTCAGTATGAATTACAGCTTGACTTTTTTTTGCCTGTGTGTCTTTCTAGTAGATGAGTCATCTGATTTCCAAGAAACTTTCCTCCCTCGTTTGACACGAGGTCATGATGTTTAACATTCTGTCACATACTCTGATCTATCCTTTAATGGTAAAGGTAAAGGCCACAGACCCATCTGTAATTGTGCTTGGGGGTGGGGTGTGAACGGTGATCAGTAGAGCTGGAAAATTTCATAACATCTGTATCTGTAAAGCAATGTGATTCATTTAAAGTTTTGTTTGCTATTGATAGATACACACCCAAAAAACAGTTGTTAAGATGTAGATTCAATCATTCAGAGTGGTTTGATGTAAAATTCTGCTCAGTGGTGGTGAGAGGAACTAGACATTCAGTCATAGCTTTATTCATTCATTTTTTACGACTGCTTCATCCAGCATTAAAGTCAACGTCGACTATTCTGTTCTCACAGCAAAACAAACCCTCGGGTGGGCAATTAATAGAAAATGAATCGATATTCAGAACTTCTAATCGACATAGACATCTTGTCTATATCGATTATATCCATTTTTTACTTTAATTTTTATGTCCCCACTGGCCGGTCGTGTACTGTCCCTTTAATACCACACAACCACGCAGTATTTACGTGATTCTGCCTCTATCTGCAACATGGTGGAGAACCTAAACGCTGAGGCCAACCGAGCGACTCAAGCAGCTCTTACCAAAGAAAAACACAGCATCTGTTGTTTGCACGTGCTGTGTTTAATTTGTCTGTAAGTTTTTATTTACTTTTTGAATACCACAGCATTACCACAAAAACTAATTTGCATATTGAGACATTGTGTGTTGCACATTCAGTCTGTGTTTAATTTCATGCAGTTAGCCGTCTCTCTAATTTGGTGTTAAGTTCCAGCTTAAGTACCAACTACAGCACAAATAAGTCAATATTTCCTGCCTACAGAAATTGAGCAACATCCTCAAACCTTTTCAAGCTTTTCAATGTTCAGAGGACTCTCCACAGTCCAAACATCCTATCTCATTTTTTATGCCTCAGCCAGCGAAGCAGAGAGAGAAAGAGATCCTGATCCGTTTTGAACTTTTTTCCCCCTATTTACTGAGCTAGGGTTGTGTACAAGCACTGGAGCATTTTTCAGTGTTCAAACAAATTGGAGAGCTAGCAAAAAGCGATGACAAATTTCCCCCAAAAAAGTTTTGCATTAAAATTTGTTTAAATTACAGCAAACCTCCATTTCACATCAATCGATTCAGAATGGTCCACTAAAAGCAGTTTTGATTGTAATGAATGTAGGAAAAATCCCCTTAACTGCCACATTTTGCATTTCCTAGCACCTCCAGATTGTTTTAAGAACAGTTCAAAATGCACATCAACTAAACAAATCGGAACATTCCTTTCTGGTGATGTGTTTAAAAGCTGATTAATAGGAAACAATCCATGTCAAATCTGTAGAATTTCCTTTCAATAGTGGCATTACTCCTGAAGAACATGTTCATTAACTGCATTAATGTAGACTTAATTGTCTTCTGATAGTGTGTGCTGTGATATATTGTGATATTGATTTTATCAGTGTAGTGAGAAGCTCCGGCTGTCAGTGAGCAGGTTTGCACAGCTGCTGTGTTTTTTGGGTCCTCACTGAGGGGTGAAAGTGCTGGGAGCAACAGTGTCCTTATGCTGAAACTGAAGAGGCAGGGGCTAGTGAGTGGAGAGGGATCTGGACTGGGCTGGCCTGGAATGTGTGTCTCGTTTTTCTCAGCAGCCGCACTGACTCGATTACAGCATAACAGAGTAATCAGGCTACAGCCACTCCACCATGAGGAGCTGCAGCGATTCAACGTGCATGTGACGCTTCTCACGGCCCTCTGTGAGAAAACAGCATCAGTGTGATACAGGAACAGTGAGCCAAGCAAAGACAAACAGCCGGCAGGCAGGGAGCGTCTCTGTCTCTTTTTCAGTCTCAGTCTCTTTTTCTCTCTAACTCTCTTTCACTCTCCGTTTCTACTGCTCCCTATTTCTCAATCTTTTGCTCTTTCACTTTATTTTTTATCTCTCAAACACACGCAAATATATATATATTCTTATTTTTTCACTTGCTCACTGTCTTATTGTATTTTTATTAATATTTTCCTCCTCTGTTGTATCTTCCTCTGCCACATTTCTCTCTCTCTCTCATACTCTGTCATTCCTCTCCCACACTCCAAACCAGAGTGAACTCAGCAAACAATGTGATGCCTGCATTCTTTCCTATTTGTTTCTCTTGTCTTCAGTAAAACAAACAAAAACGGATTTTCTCATGTAAGTTCTGTTCTGGTGATTTGTAGATCTGCTATGAGATGCCTGTTCGAACTGCAGATATCAGGACTTTTGTAATATTCCTGGATGGATGGTAGAGCTATATTTTATGAGATGGCCATGGGCTGTTTGGGGGATAACATCAGAAGGCTACATATGCGAGGCCTTGAATTTTATAGTGTAATTAGGACATCAAGGTAAAGGCAAGCGAATGAGCTCAGGACCAAAGCAGTGCAGCTGGCGTGAGTGAAGTTATGGAAATGAAATGTGGGAGCACATTAAGCTGCGCTATATTTTGCATGTATGTGCTTGTTCAGGAACTCGGAGGCTGAATGTAACCTGGGAGAACCTATGTGGGTTCACCTGGGCAGAGGTTATGGCGGGGTGATTGTGATAGAAGTCTACCATGATGTTTTCCACAGGTTCTGTCACAACACAGGTAATTCATAGTGAACCTGGAAAAAAAAAACTTGTTTTAGAGGTTTCATTCATTTCTGGTCCATTGGATACGACATCAAAAGGATTCTCACTTACTAATGGTAATGTTAACCAGGCAGAAGACCAAGATAGCAGTTAATACACCATTTATTGTGTAGCCTTAAAGGAACAGTAGGTATTATCTTTATCGTAGAATTACAGCTGTAAAATCTAATCATTAATTAAGTCATTCTCTACATATTGGAGGTGTGCTGTTCAAAGTCTTAAAGACATTTTGCTCTTCGCTAAACAGGCAAACCCTGACTGTGGGTGGGTTCCTTTTCACATTTTGGGAAAGTGTAGGAAATGTTGTTTCACCCCTCGTTCAGGAGATGAAACTCTGGGAGCTTTCACACACAGCTCAAATGCCTGTAGCACAATTTGGGCTGTTTGCAGCACCATATGTGATTTCGAAAACACACTAATCCTTCCAAGTTCGTCAGAAAGTTCTAGTTTCTGGCTCAGAACTGATCAGTGACGTCTGAACAAATCCCACAAAAGCATGGTCTTTTTACTGCAGTAACGTGAACATACAGATGTAAATAAATAACACCTAAGAATAAACTCTTTGCTTTGATTTGCCAGAGTACAGAGACAGTGTATCACCCAGTGACAGCATCTGTGTTTTAGTCTGTATGATAAGAGGGGTTTTTTTTTTTTGGGACCGGGAGTTGAGTTCACGGTCACAGCAATCTCTGATCTGTCTTCCCTTCATTAATGACCTTGCTAATGACCTGAATGGCCATCAGGCAGCATGCCTAATTGCCCTCTCAGACAGACTAGCCTCTTCCTGACCTGACTCTCTCCTTTTGTTTGGAAAATCTCCACGTTGTGGCTTGTTTATTTACGAGCGCCTCTTTATCATCAATTTACCATAATGACATAATGGCCTGACTGTTTTGTCTTAATATGTCCTAATATTATAAGTGTCTCGGATGCGCTCTCAGACAGGGCATGTAGCCTTGCCAAAGCCTGTCAAATTACGCTGTTTGCTTGAAAACCTCTTGGGCAGCAGTTATCGGAGTGGGGCACTTACTCCCACAAGAGACTTCTTGAATTTAAAATGTAGCTTGTGCTGACGTGCTAAGTGTTTGTCACAGCTGTGTGTTAACTTGTACTTTCATTACTGAGGCAGCTGCAGTAACCCAGCAGTGTCCATACACTTTATACAACTGTACAGTAGTTCAATAGCTGCAGCTGCTGTGACTGTTGTATTTGTACTGGTTGTGGTAGTTGGCCGTTGCTGGTGTCTAAGCTGTTGTAGTTTGTGTCTTTTGTTCTTGTAGTTTTGTTGTACTTGTTTAAAGCTTTTCTTTAGTTAGTTTCATGGGTCATGTTCAGGGCATATATGAGACAGCCACACAATAATTCATTACGGTTTATCACAATAATCATATCGTTCACCCTTGTTCAGAATCTGTTTGTAATACAGTAGAAACTGTAAATCTTACTGTATTGAGTTCCTGGGTCTGTAAGGCCATGGCCAAAAGAAAGATGGGGCAGAGAGGTATTAGATGTACAAGGACTCATATTTCAGGAGGGAGAAAGAAATTTCTGCTTTTGGACCAGACATGTAATTTGACCATGAGAGAGCAGAAATGATGCCCCTCCTTCTCCTGCATTGATTTTGTGTGTGGGATAAGGGAGTGTGTGCGTGTCTGGGTGTGCGCGCGCGTGTGTGTGTCTGGTGGCGTCTGCATGTCTTAATCAGCTCCCTGTCTGGGGGCTGTATGGATCTTGTTTCAGCCCCTTTGCATCTTGGGTAACGGCACTCTCATAGTCCGTTTGCTCCCTCAGGCCCCTGGCATCCTGCTCCCTACGACACAGAGGGGGATGATGGACTTTAATTGTACTGAGGGGATGGAGCATGATAACATCCACCAGGAGAAGCAAGCAGGGCCACTTGGAGCACACGTTTTTAGGCTTTAAAACTTTTGCAGGAAGATGCGGTGTGTTGTCTAGAGAGATTTCTGTAGTATTAAACAATGAAGATGTAAACAAAGTCATTCAGAGTGATTTGTTCTCAAATGGTGCATTAAGAGAAACTTACAGACATGGATTTTCGTTACAAATGGCTTTTATCTGCACCTGGGGTCATAGTGTCATGGTATTATTGTCATGGTACAGGGAAATATAGCCTTTTTTAAAATTGATTTTAAATTTCTAAAATAATCAATGAACACACAGGTATTTTAGCTGTAGTATGTAGGCTCCACAGATCTCCCAGACTCACCATAATAAGCCTTTTAAGCAGAGAAAGTTAAAACCACACTAAGAATGGCATCAGCAGGAGAAGCAACAGGCCCGTTGCTACTGGTTGGGGGGAAAAAATAGTTGGAAATATTTTTGAGTCTGACGACCAAACTGTGGCATCATGAAGCCTGAAGAGCCCAGAAGCGACTCTCACATTAACAAAGCATGCCAGCGCTTACCTGAGGTAGTCTCCTTCAAAACAAGACCAAATTCGTTAGCAATCCTCAGGTTTGTGTAAAAAGTACTCGCAAAAGATTTACAAAAAGTACATCAAATTCAAAAACAATTAAATATGATCCCCATGTAGCTTAGGCTTGCAGCCTTCTGACAACAAGTCAATCAAGTCTGTAGACCAATAAGTTATGGCGAAGCACAACCGAGGAGGAGGGATAAACACATACCCATACTTCAGCAGAGTGCACGAGGGACGACTCAAACAGCCTCAAGCTCAACAAACAATAATCAATAACAAGACGATAAATATGTTTTCAAAGCTTAGATTTCTGAACTTTTGTTGTGGTATCGAAATTTGTATCGAGAATCATAGAATTTTAGTGGTATTGATACCGACTTATACATATTTGGAATCGTGACATCCCTAGTAGCACCTAGTGCTGGCCCAGAATATTCAGTTATTCATTCGTTGGGTTGGAATTCGGTTTATAATTTTGAGATTTGGATATTCTTTTTTTTTTTTTTTTTTAAATGATAAATGTGGCAATCGATAAAGACAACGCTCCACTCCACCCACATTCATGCTCCAGCAGTAAAAACAGGGCTCTCCCCTCTCCACCCATATTTAGACTCATCAGAATAAAGGTCTTTGTGCAAATGAATCCTAAATCTCAGTCACATAAAACAGCCCAACATGCTGAAACAACACCCTGACAACAAAGCAAATGCCACAGTTCATATTGTCAGCTCTGCCCAAACTGTTTTAATTGTGTACACTCTGTGGCCCTATAGCGAGCTAGCTAGTTAGCATGTTAGCGAGTGAGGCCGTGCTGTGAGCCACAGCGCAGCCTGGAGAGAGGGATATTAAAGCAGGGGTTGGAAACAGATTTTGTTAATGACAACAGTATACACCACCCCACTCCTAGAATATTCACCGAATTTCCCGGCCGAAGCTCAGAAGCCCTAAAAATGGTATTTGGGACAGCCCTAATAGCACCCCCAGTTTTGCCATTAGCTTGTGAAGGAGGACCAGGGTGGGAAATATTTGGCCTGCACTGCCTTGAGTCACTGTACTGGAATATGCAGTTGTATATGCCAGAGACATTTGTGGTTTCATCATCGTGCTTAACCTGGTGTGACGAGCCCGCTCTCATCAGCTCCTCTCCCTCTTAATGGCAGCAGTTTTTTTTTTTGTTTTTTTTTATTCCCGTCTTTCCTTTCACGGCTACCACTTCCTGTCTCAACAAGAATGGAATGATAGGAACTCCACGCTGCCTGCGAGTCTCTGGGCCCGGCCTTTACTGAATTCCCCCTTTCGTACGGGTTAAGTCGAAGTCTAGACTGGGTTTTAATGACTGTCACAGCTGGTCCCCTCGGCCAAAAAACCCGCTCACAGCTGGTGGTGCGCTAGCCCACCCTACCCCCCCAGCCCTGCTTCTTTCCTACTCCTTTCCACCCCTCCCAACTCCAAAAAGCAGCGGGTTTTGAGGGGGTAGTGGTGTCCAGGCACCCTCTCCAAAACAGCCCCCCCAACACCACCACCCACATACGCACCCCAGCCGTGCTCTTTGTTCAGACACAGTTAGCCCAATCCCTCCTCATGTCTGCCTAATCTCCACACAAAGGGCCAGTGTAAGGCCACCAATTATGTGCATACGAGTGCAGAGTTCACTTAACCCAAACGTTGTGCACTCATTCATGCTGCGTTCAGAGCCATTTGCGCCAGATACCACCACCTCGTGTACTTACAGCTCGCCAACGTCATGCAAACTCTGATTGTGCTTTTACAGCTTACCCTCAGTGCTGCAGGTCTCTTACTTCTATCAGAGAGTGTTGATTTTTATTTCATAAAACTTATTACATACAGTGTAGGGGTTATAACAGTAATCACAATTGTTATTGTTATTATTTGTTTTACATGCAATGTAATGTTACAGAACTAATGCCTTCTCTAACTTCTTAAGATAGATAAATCTGATAGAGTGTGT